>NW_005842998.1:53263-90989 GCF_000455745.1 Alligator sinensis | reverse complement strand
TGAAGCAGGACCACTGGGTAGAAAGGAATGGAAAAGAAAGTGATGCCTAAAGGAGAGCAAGCAAGAGGAAAACTGACTATGTAGCTGTTATAAGGTACTGTCCTGGGAAGGAGTTTTGGGTTCTGGCCCAGCTTCAAATGCTATTTACATACTTTATCCAATAATTACTTAAAGCAAAAAATGCATGCATGTGCATTCACAGGTATAATTTATTCCCATTTGAAGGCTTCTTAACATTTCCAGACCCATTTAACATAAAGACAAATCAGGCCCTTGGTGTCTAATATTCAGAATATAAAAAGGTAGAGATATCCCAAATTAGAAGTTACTTTTGAAATCAGGACCCTAATACTCTTAACTGGGCTTATTAAAGTCAATGAAAGATCAAGGCTAAAACTCAGAGCTCCTTGGCCACATATACATGAATTCTCACAATAATATCCTATCTCTCCTCAGTCTTTCCAGCTCAGATGAGTTTTTATTGTTTAATGACTTTGATGTTAATAGGTTTTTTCTTCTTCTTCCTACATATAGATGGCATCTATAATACACATTGTTTATTTTATCTTTGCATTTTCTGGTAAACTAGATCCATTTGTATGGGTGAATAACTGGTGCTTTTTTTAAAAGATGTTTTAAAAAACAACCATGAAGTATGTCAATGGACTTGCAACCAAAAAGGATTTTTTTGGAACAGATTTGAAAAAAAAAACTTCATCTGCTTGTTTACGTGTCCTTTCATTATACAGTTATAACTGCATCCAAACAGCGGCTTTTGAGATCCACATTCAGAGTAATACAAATTGGTTTGTTTCAATGGCTTTGTGCTCTGTCGTTTCCTTTCCCTTTTCAACCTTGCTTATAAAAATGAAAGATCAGAATGCAAATGCTTCAAATGCAGTATTCTGGGAATTATAATAAGAAACTGTAAATCTTTGATGTTTCCCAAAGCCTATAGCCTGATTCACCATTTTCCCTGACTCTACCCCCATTTACAGCTGTACTAAGTCTGTGTGGTGCCTATAGAACAGAGGCTGGAACAGAAGTATCGTGTGTGGATGGCTCTTATAACTGCCTGAGTCCTGCACAAAGGGACACTGAGAGGGTGGAGTTGAGAAGGGTTTTTTTTGTTGTTGGTTTTGTTTCTGTTGGGTGTTGGGTTTTTTTATTTTTGGGGGGGAGATGGGGGAGAGGTAGCCAGAAAACACATTCCCCCAACCTGTTTTCAAGGAGTTGTGATGACTTCCCCCAGCAGCCTGTTTTGGAGATGTCAATTATAAAAAGTACAGCAAAAACAATGCATGATGCAAGTGGCTATCGAACATTATAGAACTTTTCCATAAACACTTATGTAGTCAGGTACATTTATGATTTATTTACTGCCTGGAGCTATGATCCTTTATATATCATGCCTATTCCTGCAGTGGTGTTAGCTCAAGATGATACAGCCCCAGAACTGAATACCGGGGAAGGCTGGCTTCAGATCCAACCTTTGCAGCACAAGACCCATCTCTAGTCCATAGCAACTCACTGCTACAAACTAATCCTGAAGTCAAGAATTAAGCAGGATCATAAATCATGATATAGTGGAGTGGTCCTGCTTTGTGCAGGGGGGGTTGGACTAGATAAGCTCCTGAGGTCCCTTTCACCTCTAATTTTCTAGGACTCTATGAAACGGATTTAGCAATTCTCAGTAATGGGTTTATGCACTGTTAGGATGCAGAACTACATGGAAGGCTGTTTTAATCCGGAACAGCAGTTCCTATGTTTTTAAAGAAATACATATCTTGTTCTCTTCAATATTTCCCTAGTACATAAGAAAAAGGGAATGATTCACAGCAAATATGATATAACAAGAGAGATGTTCCCCCCTTAATCAAATAGCTTTTTAAGAGGCATGAGCAAATACTTCAACTAACAGCAACAGACAAAAATCATAGACAGCCTAAAGCACTTCAGATTTTCAAATATTGATTTTGGGAGTTCAAAAACAACATGTAATTAGAACAATGATGGTACCACATGAATTTATTTTGAGGGAATAATTGCAACAAGACTAGAAAACGGTGCCCAATTTTCATTCCAATCTTTCAAATTGTTACCTTGTGTTCCTCCTAAGATAGAAACCTGGGCTTAGAAATTACTTCTATGCTAGTCAGATCAAACCATGGCATTATATGCGTTACAGATTTGGCCAGTCTAACCCATAAAAATATTCTGTCTACAAGCCATTCTAAATGCATATTCTTCATGTTGAATTTGCACAGATAACAATGAGAGGTTGGTGCAGGAGATGAGTGAAGACTCTGCAATAGAGATGTGCAGTGCAGATAACAGATCTGCACAGACAATGTGGGGGGAAATGTTATACACAGATCAAACATTTACAGTATTATGAGACTTGCTTATCCTTTAAATGGCATGAAAACACAAAGAGAAGAAAGCCTTTCTGATGGACAATAATGAGAAACACAATCAACTTTCAGACCTCAAACTATTTAACAAAAAGAGCAAACCCTTGAAACAAATCTGGAATGAAATGAAAAAAAATACAGCATGGTATGGTAGAAGTCAACTAATGGGTCGTATTTATTGTGTGTCAATTTGAAATGGCAGAGGGATTTTAATTATTTTTCCTTACTTAGCACATCAAAAAACATCAACTAAAAACATAGCAAGTATGTTATAAACTCATTTAAGCCACAGAGCTCGTCAACACTGTTTGCAATTATGAAATCATTTGGGGATATGGTATTTTTTAGAAGGAATTGTTTTGCTCTTAGATGGAAACCACATCATAGTCCTTTAGACATAAATCTTTTATTGTATCTTCAAGAAAGAAACTGGAAACTGTGCAACAAGGCGCCACTGATAAAATATAAGTATCCCCTTGGAGTAATCTGGATGAGCTCATCAGTTGTAGAAGATAACAGGGCATGTCATGGTTACAAAACACTGATTTTCCTTTTCAGTTTCTAGAGGAGAAATGCAATGCATGTAGTCCTGTAAAAAGAATTCCTGTGACTCTATGCACAACACAAATAAAATAGTAGCCCTAATCTTAAGCCAGAAACTGCTCTCTAACCTTGGTGTCATTTTACTCAAATTTATAACTGGAAATACATTCTGTGAAGTGTCAGGTGGGCTATCTCCTTTACTTCCTATGAACATCAGTGTGCTCTCTTTGTGCTCTTATGCCTCCTCCTGACCAGCTAGATTGGGACGGAGAAAATCCATTACTGATGCTTGGAGGGGTTGGCAGTTATGAGAAAAGGGAGAGAAAAAGGATGGAGGAGGAGGATTTATGATGGAAGTGAAAGAGCAAATGAATGAACTCATGCAGGTTATGTCTGGGAGAATAACCTTGGTGGGGGGTCCTACAGGCTTGGCTGGATTTATGACTTCTGATTTGGCCTGCATCTAAAACATGTCATGTCAGATCACAGTGCTATTTTTGCATTGTGCATTTTTTCTTTTATTAGACTTTGATCAACCCATAGCTACAATGGCAGTTCTACCCTCCTTCAGTTAGCTCTGCAGAGCACTTGAGAACTCAGATACAGACTTCTCAGTCCTACATTGTCCCTTAGTCACTGTTATTCCCACAAATGACTCCATCAGTGGGGCTACTTACACAAGTTGCACAGTGTGAATGGTTCATAGGATCTTTCCTTTGGTCCTACAAACTTTCTTAGCACCCAGCCTGTCAACTCAATGAAATTGAGAAATCACAACACCAAATGGCAAAATCCTATTTCACAAAGGATAGCAATGGTGGATTTTATACACATTTGTCAATATAGCTATTTTCATGCAAAATGTAATGTTATTTAACTGTACATCTTGTTTCAGCAGTTTAAGTGCTATGGCTGCTGTATGTGCCTTGAGATTGTGCTTTTATCTTCAAATAACAGTATTAATGACAGTAAAGTCATGCATGGAGTTCCTTCCCCCTATATCAAAATAACAATAAAAACTCTGGTTATTTATTGCTTAAATAGTTTAGATATGATCATGTTGAATCCTTAACTTAGGCCACCTGTGGCTGTACTAGTAATGTTTTCACATGAGAACCCTTGGAGTATTTCCAAATCTTTTGTTGTTGAAGTATGTGTTACAAATATGGGAGTATTTACCATGAAATAGTTAAAATACAATAACTAAATAGATGGCTGACAGCAGGATAGAAAAATCAGAGAAAAAATTCAAGAAAAGTAAAAAGTATTTATCATGAAAACAATAGCTAGAGATGTATGTATGACCTGCACCCAGATTCCAAAAGAGCAAGAGCCAGAATTTGGCAAGTTCCTAGAGGCTATATGTCAATGTGGCTTTTGCACGGAAAGGAGCATAAGCAAATGTCTCTGTTCTATCCTATTTCTCTTAAGTCAATGGGTTTTTTGGTTGTTGGCTTCAACAGGACCAGGATCAGCCCAAAAATTGTCTCAGAATCTTCTACATAACCGGGACCCAATCCAGCAAAATTCATTTGGTAAGAGTTGTCCTCATATCACACTTGACCAGAATTTATATATGCAAGATCTTGCAGCACTCAGTTCTGATCTTTACATTTTTCTGTAGGTGATATATTTCAAGATATTGTGGGAAAAAAAACTCAGCAAGTCTGGCACTAGCTATATCTGATTGGCAGGAAACTGCTGCAGTCAGAAGCCTAGAATCTGGCTGAAAATAAAAACACAAGTTACCATGTCAATCGGCTAGGCCTAGAGTCAAAGGGAATTTGGAGAAGGAGACTGTGGATGCAAAAAGATACTAAGTGGCAAGTGGAGCAAGGTTGTAGGAATTGTACCCATCTGGGTGGAAATGAGATTGAAGAATTTGTCCTCTATCCTAATCTTTTTTTAATGTAGTATCTCAAACTCTTTGACTTTTCTTCATTTGGGCTGAAGTTTTTCATACTTAGTCTCAAACAGAGTATTAAAAAAGCAAACACTTTCCCAATTTATTCCAAATAAAAATCAGACTATGATCTCTCCAAAATGGCAGAAGCTAAACATTTTTTGAGTTTGCTACAAGTTACTTATCAAGATGTAAAACCACAACAATGATTTGAAAACAAAAACAAAAACCCGGCTTCAGGGTCTTTTATGTTATGAAAATTGATCATTTCTGGCAGGAAAGTTAGTATGTTTTGTTTTGTTATCCCTGAAAACATTTATGGATGCAACAGTTAAGGTTGCATTTATGTATATACTAGCTCAAGATGGCCTACTCTGTTGGCAGACTAACTGATTCTATATGGATGCGTACCCCGCTGAACTTTCTGCTTTTTACTATACCTTTGTAAGTCTCTACTCCCCTTCATAACATGGGTTAATATATTTAAGAATGATGGTTTGCCATTAATGACAATTCGTTAGCACATGCCAGAAAACTGCTTTGCTGTAGAGAAGGCCAGGCCAGCATATATTTAACATACTTCCTCCTCTTGATAACTGGCATGCCACTACAGTTTAAGTTTCAAAGAATTTGCCTAAAGCAAATGTGGCCATTGACCAAAATAAATTTCACCAATATGAATTTAAAAACAGGTAAAAATCAATTGATTGATTCGTTGTTATTTTATAGAAATTCCTTGTTCCATGCAGAGGATGCTTCCATACC
Organism: Alligator sinensis; assembly: GCF_000455745.1. Lineage (NCBI taxonomy): Eukaryota > Metazoa > Chordata > Crocodylia > Alligatoridae > Alligator > Alligator sinensis. Next base: position 85,364 of record NW_005842998.1, on the reverse strand, counting down.
GACTTCTGGGGTAAAACGGCTGTTCTGTAAAGCTAGTGTTTGAACTGGAACTTTTACAGAAAGTTGAACTGATTGCTATCCAAATGCAGTCTCTATGGTAGAAGGAACATAATCAGCCAAGGGACTGCAGACCATGTTCATTTATTTAATTCACTGTACACTCTCTTGACCAGCATAGGAATGCCAAATAAGATAGGAGTAAAATGGACACAGTCCCTGCATGTACCAAGCACCCGCCTGGATGCCAGTTTTCTACACTGCATAAAACAGGACTGTTGCAGTTGTAAATTTGTACTACTCACAGCCAGTTACAACATCTACCAGAGGCGCAATGCCATTTCTGTAAAGCCAAGACATCAGCTGGTTTCCCAACTGTCCTACGTAGCAGTCATTACAGTTACTTAACACAGGATACTTTATTTTGCTTTACTGACATTTGTTCAGCTTAAAAAAATGCCACTCATTCAACCTCTATCAGTTCTGCCTGAATATGTCTACTTGCAATGCAATAACAGTGCAGTTTCAAAGTTGCAATGTCCACTTTTGGAGATCAATAGTTCTCCAACATACAACATATAATGGCAAGCTGTATATTATCCTGAAGATTATCAACAATTGCTGCACACAGCGAAGTAGCCACCAGGCTCTTACAGAATCTAATTGATGTTGCAATATACCTCAGGAAAGGAATCTGGTGTTTACATGTTTTAATTCATAGGCAGAATGTGTCACTTGTTACTTATCTTCAGTGTTTTTATATTGTGAAACCTGGCACCTCGGTCCTCAAACTAAGTTTTACTGCTCTAAATATGAAGTTAAATGGTGCTGGACGTTGCCCACCAAAACAGAAAGGCCCAACTTGTTTATCCTCTGTCTCCGCTCCAGCAGACTGCCCTGACTCCCACACATTGGTTTGTTCGAGAGTAGTCGTGAATACAGTAAAATCCAGAAGGAATACGCTCCAGCACTCAGACGTTTGCCTCAGTCTGTGAAAAGGCAGCTGTTTTCATTCAACGCATAATATAGAAAGCAAGTTTTCAGAGGTAAATGTTAAACTGACTGCACATGCTACAGTCCAGTTTTTAGTTTTTAATGAACTTGCAAACAAAAAAGCTCCTGCTTCAAAATAAAAACAAGATCCCAGATCATATAGAGGTTTACAGTGATTACCATAGATCCGGGGTCTCCGTTTCCCATGGGAAAATGGAGAAAACTGTGGATTTTACCCTTTACCAGAGGAAAACATGGATTTCTCATTTTACCAGAGAAACCTGTGGATGTTGCAGTTTTGCAAAGTGCTCCCTGCAGGCTGGCAGAGGTCCAGCCTGCAAGGGGCTGGGGGAAGCAGGAGAAGGGTGGTCAGGCAGGGGATACCATGTGCATCTATATGCACATGGCAACCAGACAGCCTGGAGAGCAGCTCCCACAAGAAAGTGGGGGGGCAGGGGGAGGATTGAGGCCCCCATAGGGAAGGAGGGAGCTGGGCTGCTGCCCAACTGGGCAGTGCTTGGGGCTTGGAGCCTGGGGTCATAATACACAGCCGCAGGGCCCTGGCACAATACACAGCCCTGCACCTGCCCTGTGCACAGATCTGGGGATGCGGGTACCCCCCTGCCCCCTGGGACTGCACACAGCAGCTGGGAGCTCCCCCCTGGTCTGAGCCTGCAGTGAACAGGCAGCAGGGGGCTTGGGGGTGCTGGGCTCCGCTCAGCTGCAACAACCACCTCCTCCTGCTGGGGGTGGGGGGCTGCAGACCCGAGTCCCTGGCCCCATAGCCTTAGCAGCTAGGGCTGGAGATGCCAGGGGTCTGTGGGTGGGGGGCAAGGGGCACCAGCAGGACTGGGTGGTTGTAGGAGAGAGTGAGGGGCACCAGGACGGCCAGGGGGCTGTGGGGGGGAGCGGGGGGCGTAGGTAGGAGTGAGGGACCATTCATTTTAATCATGGATTTGGGGGGTTTATCACAGAATTTGCGATATTTTTTTATCAAGGAAAACCAAGACCCCTGGTTATTACATATATCTAAGCAATTTACATACAGGTTTAATTGTAATAACTATATTTCTGTGACAAACATGATGTTTTTGCTTTTATACCAAGAACTTTATAGAGTTAATGCAGAGCCCGAAAGATTATCTAGTAGTCACTAAGTTTCTCTTAAGTCTCCGCTTTAAATGCTGTTATTTCTAGCCCAGGTGAGCAGGCAGAGTCTTTCGTATACTTAAAAACTGGGATCCGTTGTTACTACCACATCAGCTGGCTTGGTAAGTTGCACATAGAAGCCAACAACTTTAAGAATGTTTTAAGTGTACAACTTTCAAAACCGAGGGAGGAATAAGCAGAGAAAAGAGAGTGCACAGTTGTGAGCCTTAAAATTATCACAAGTATTGCTGAGAACTGTTTTCACACCCAAGTTTCCAGTAAAATCGTTCTAGCCTGTCTCTGGGCAAGTGGGCAGACTGGAGAATGTCTTGAAGGCCCTTCATACCCTACACTACAATTTTATATTGCCCCATGCACGCTGACTTTGGATTCTGACATGGGCCAGCTCTAGAAGAAACACATAGTCCCTGTCTTACAGTTCTCACTTGTATTGATTTAAATGTGTTGACTCTCATGCAGTGGCATTTATAAGTCAGCTTCTTTCCATTTGGCTGACCCTGCTGTACCTAGGACCTTTCCAAGTGACTGGGCTGTCTAGTTGAACAAAAAATCAAGTGTAATTTTAAAAACCTGCTGCAAGGGAAAGATTCAGCTCATCCTATGAAACTACATTGTGCCACAGGTGACATTAGATGGTAGAAAATAGCTGATGAATTGAGTATTTACTGATCTCATGAAAATAAATCTGATTTAAATGTGATTTAATAAACCTGAAGTCAGAAGCTGTGTAGAAGATAAGAAGGGTTCTTTAAAAGCTCATATTAAGCAAACAAATGTGTAAAGCAAACTGTGTAAGAAGTCTGCCTAGTTGTAATTACTTGTTCTGCCAGCACCCCAGGGACACGCACCAGTACAGGAAAAGAGAATACAAGTAAGAAGAAGGACATGACAGTTCATTTCTCATGGATATCTGGCATCTAAATGCAAAGGGCATTGTGCACCTAAATCATGACAAAAGTGAGACTGAACCTTTTTTAATCCATTATTCCTTCACAAAGTGCGCTTGTTCATACCAGTAGTTCATACCACAACTTTAGTAATTTGGTTCACCAGGAAATACAGATAGAAAAAGTAGGTGAACAACTTTACCTAAAAGACCCAAAAAAACAATGCCATAGGTATGCAATCACTGAGTGTCAGCAGCATGCACATGCCTCCCCAGTATTCTTCTCTCACTGAGGGCATGTGCCTGAAGCATTATAGAAGCTGTAAGTATCGAATGAATTTTATCCAATCTGTTCAAGACTCGCAACCAATTCTGGGAGCCACATGTAAATAAACTCAGACCCTAAAGGTCAAAGGACCTTTCTTTCACTGCATAATAAGTAAGATATTTACTGTGTGCCAAGTAATATGCTTAGGTTGGAACTTAAGTAGTTTGGCAGTGATACATGATAATGTTATATACAAGATGCAACAATGTCAAGGCCCAATGAAAAGATCCAACAAGCTAACAGTAAAGAAGTTTATCTTCATCTATCCTTTCATCTTAAATGATAAAAATGTTCAAGTCCCTTAAAACCACGTGTTATTTCAAGAATATGTTAGGTGTACTGCAGCTCTAAAACTGAGATGTTTAAAGCAGGAGGGGTGGGGGATATTCATAGGGTATTGCATTGCTATTACAATACACTGACCAGCAAGAAAGAGGAACGCATATACATTCTTGGCTGTTCCCTCCTTGCATTTTGTCTGGCATAAAAGGAAGCAGATCCCAAATTTATATGGTAGGATGACCTTGTATCACATTTCCCTCTACTTCAGCTACTGCATTCTTATGATACTACCTCTTCCTTTTCACCAGTGCTGGCTTGACACGTTACAAGACAGGATGGGGTTTTGGATCATTCACCCCCCAGCCCTGATAATCACCTGAACTGTTTTTAACATGGACCTCACGATATCCTTGTCTCAGAGCAGGACTAAGTGTCCCTCATTTGTATTAATATTTCAACACTCACTAATGAAAAAATATTAAAGTACCTATACAAATTATTTAATGAATTGTATGAATGTAATACTCATACTTACTCATCATATAATTCATGTTGCTATATGAGTTATTGCAGCCAGCATACGTATTCCACAAATGCTGGAATAAGGGACTCCTAATTTTAGGAACTGGTCCTGGAATAGAATCCACTTGGCCAAACCCACCTACAGGATCCTAAGAGTAAAAACTGTAGTCACTGTAACTAAGTACATTTACCTGACAAGTAGGTAAACTATTATATTTCAAATATGACAGATAGTTGCTATTACTACCAGGGCACACACCTCCATAAAAAAACCCATCAGCTTTGTAACCATGTCATCACAACCAATTGTTTGGCACATTAGGAAGTCCTCTATGATTGATTTAAGAAGGCAGTTAGAAAGAAAACTGATTTAGTCTATTGGATTAAAAACAAACAACACAGCATTAAACGAATAACAGGGCTGATGGATTAAAATGCACAGAGGAAGGACAGCAGTGAATTGCTTGGCAGGTTTGAATAGTAAAAAATGAGCTAGAAAAAAGAAAGGCAGAAAAAATTTAACTTCCAATTTCCAATCAACAGAAAACTGGAAACAAACCAGAAATCCAGACTTACTCAGATTTATGCTTTATCTGCCAATTAGTATTAACATGCATGGTCTAGGTGTCTTGCCAGCTTGTGGTACCATAAAAAACAACAAACCTTGAATGTGTTATCATCACAGAATGTGTAATTACTTTAAGCACTAGCTGAAAATTACAAGGTGCTGAATTTTAAGATTTGTATATATTTATTGTTGAAAGTAAAGTTGCTGAAATAGATATCATCTAAATTCATGCCTGAACTCCTGTGTAAAATACTTCTAGTGCCAGTAGGCCAAGTATTGGAAGTAAATTCTTTACTAAATTGTAATAAATTAAGATATTAGAGTAGCATAAAAACTCAACTGGACACACACAGTTCATTGTTCTAAGAAAATAATCTAAAGTTTCTGATCCCACAAATAATCGTGTGTACCCACTGAGCTGTTTGCAAATACTTTTCTGCAAGATTAGGGTCTCAGATAACACCAGCCTGTAAACATAATCTTTCAGATAACATAAGGCAGCACACAAAATATCGGAGACATGACAATGGGGCCAGGTGCCCAGAAGAGCTGCAACACCTGGGGGCAGTGGTGAGTTCTGGTCGCCACCATGCTGCCAGCATGATTGCACAGCTGTGGTGGAGGCATTTTGTTTTCTGCCCCCCCTGCTCCCCCTGTTGGTGTTCAGGGCAGTGACCCTAGTCACCTTACCCATGCAAAATATCTTCTAAATGATTTTAACATTATAAGAAAATGCAACAAATAGTAATTAAACATGAATTATTAGACTACTGGATTTACAGTCTCTATTCAGAGTAGCAGAAGAAACTACTACAGTTTTGTGTCCTTTTCTTTCATGTGTCACAGTGAAAATTTAAGGAATAATCTTTCTATAATCTTGAGTCTGTGATAGTGTTGCCTTTCTAAGAAAAGCTTCCAGCCATCTCCAGGTGAATAGTAGAACCTATCAGACTTTTTTTATGCCTCCTATAAAACAGGTGCACCCAGCCTGCCAAGTCTGCACGTGGATGTCAGGGATACTTAATGGCTCAATACATATCTCTCTCTGGTTGGTCTATTGTCAGCAAATGATTCTATAACTGAAGACATCACCCAACCTTGTATTGTATCAGTGGTATTTCAAGCATCTTCAAAAGTCTCTATTTGGCCAATTTGATGCGAGTGTAACAACTAAGGTGACAGCATGCAAATGTGGTAGCAATGACAACATCATTATATGGAAAGGAAACATGACCACTGACAGCCATCCAGGGTGAAGAATCTGCACAGGTTTTTTGCTTTTTGCTGGATGAGAAATGGGAAATTTTTTGAGATTTCAAATTTTTCTTCTGTTCCATATAAGGGAAAAAAATCCCTAAGATACTTTGAAAATTTTCCAGAAAAAAAGAGCAAGAATAGTTTCATAGTTGGTAGGGTTGGAAGGGACCTGAGAAGATCATCAAGTCCAACCCCCGGCCATGGCAGGAAACAGTCCTTGGGTCAAATGACCCCGGCGAGGTATTCATCTAGCCTCCTCTTAAAGACCCCCAGGGTAGGAGCCAGCACCACCTCTCCTGAATGTTGGTTCCAGATCCTAGCCGCCCTGACAGTGAAGTAGCGCCTCCTGATGTCTAGCCTGAATCTACTCTCTGTCAGCTTGTGACCATTATTTCTAGTCACTCCTGGCAGTGCTCGGGGGAACAGGGACTCCCCCAGTGCCTGCTGGTCCCCTCTGACAAGTTTGTAAATGGCCACTAGATCCCCCCTCAGCCTTCTCTTGTGGAGGCTGAACAGGTTCAGGTCCCATAGCCTCTCCTCATAAGGCCTGCCCTGCTGCCTCCTGATCATGTGAGTGGCTCTCCTCTGGACCCTCTCCATATTGTCCACATCCCTCCTGAAGTGCGGCACCCAGAACTGGATGCAGTACTCCAACTGCGGCCTGACCAGTGTCACATAGAGGGGGAGGATCACCTCCTTCGACCTGCTTGAGATGCATCTGTGGATGCATGACAAGTTGTAGTTGGCCTTCCTGACCGTGTCCCCACACTGCCGACCCATGTTCATTTTGGCATCAATAATGACCCCAAGATCCTTTTCTGCCTCTGCACTGACGAGAAGGGAGTTCCCCAGCCTGTAGGTGTGCTGCTGGTTCTTCCCCCCAGGTGCAGCACCTTGCACTTGTCAGTGTTGAAACCCATCGTGTTCTCATCCGCCCACCTCTGTAACCTGTCTAGGTCTGATTGAAGCCTATTCCTCCCTTCTAGCATGCCCACTTCCCTGCACAACTTAGTGTAATCTGCAAATTTGAACAGGGTGCTTTTCACCCCCTCGTCCAAGTCACTGATGAAGATGTTGAACAGCGCAGGTCCGAGGACTGAGCCCTGGGGGACCCCACTGCCCACATCCCTCCAGGTTAAATAAGACCCATCCTCCATCACTCACTGGGTGCGGCCCTCCAGCCAGTTAATGACCCATCTAACTGTGTAGGTGTCAACGCCACAGTCCCATAGTTTTTTTAATGAGAATGGGGTGAGAGACCGTGTCAAAGTCTTTCTGGACTTTAGGAAGGCCTATGTCCACTGTGACACCTGCATCTAAGGATTTTGTGACCTGGTCATAGAAGGCCACCAGGTTGGTCTGACAAGACCTGCCTCTAATGAACCCGTGTTGGTTGCCCCTAAGCATAATCTCCCCTGTTGGCCCCTCGTGGACATGCGCCAGGATAATTCTCTCAGAAAGCTTACCCAGGATCGAGGTAAGACTAACTGGCCTATAGTTTCCTGGGTCCTCCTTCCTCCTTTTTTTGAAACTGGGAACCACATTGGCTCTTTTCCAGTCCTCTGGCACCTCGCCAGAGCACCATGAGTGCTCGTAAAGCTGTGCCAGGGGTCCCGCAATGACATCTGCTACTCTGGGGTGGAGATTATCAGGACCAGCTGATTTAAATACGTCCAGTCCCTCCAGAAGTTCCCTGACTAGATCCTCACTGACCGTAGGCCTAGGTGTGCCTCCCCTGGGGCCTACAGTGGTCCCAGTGAGGGAGTGACTTGGTCCCTGCTCAGAAAAATGGAGGCAAAGAAATTGTTAAAGAGGTTAGCTTTGTCATCTGGAGCAACGACCAGATTTCCCAGCATGCCTTGCAGAGGCCTCACATTACCCGGTACCTTCTTTTTACCCCCTATGTATTCAAAGAAGGACTTCTTGTTGTCCTTGATCCAGGTAGCTAGTCTCAGTTCCAACCCTGCCTTGGCTGACAACATTGAACAATCAGTCACAGTGATAAGGGCCATCACCTGGGAAATGTGGGAGAACTAGCTTAAAGTCCCTTACCTCAATGGCAGAAACTTAAGTGAGCTTCTGAGTTTAGGCGAGTACCCTAACTACTGAGGTATTTATTTTCAAGAATGGAGGAAGGTGTTATTTTGTCAAAAATTATATATTTCTGGGAGAGGAAACATTTTGGTTTTAACATCATGAGTACTTAACAGCAACAGAAGTTTTGTCAAAAATTACCAAGATGTAAAGGAATATTCAAGGGGGAAGAAGCATGTAATATGTAATGTTAAATACTTAACCAGGTGAGCCTACTTCATTATAGTCAGTGCAACTCATGCTCTTGAGGGTTAGAGTTAGTTAGCTGTAGTCTCAATTGATAGTTTCAGCAGGTGGAATTGTCTTTCCATTTCCCCACATTGTTCCTCCCACTGTTACTACACACAACAGTAAGCTTCAGAAACAAACAACAACAATGATGTGCAGTGAAACCGCAAAAAGGGAAATTATCCCTTTTATTCAGTGCAAAACTAATTGAGGCAATGTGTAAATGGATCACTGGTTACAATACAGATCTGAGATTGTAGCTAAGCCTTCATTGCAGAAAAGGTACAAGTTTATATGGATAAACAAACTCAAAATAATTCCTCGGATGTTACATCTCAGTAGAGGCAGAAGTGAACCCTAGGCACAGGGGATGGATTGATCTCAACTACTCGCATAAGAGTGAAAATTCCAAGTCCTTGTCTATACTAGGATTTGCACTGAAATAGGTTTCTTGACTAACTATACTAGGTTTTGCACTAAACAGAAACCCATACTAGGTGCAGACATATTTACAGAGTCTGTAGCCAGCCGAAAACGCTAGATCCAAATCATGTTCATTGCCCCAGATATCTTGGCTGTGAGAACCATGAACTTCACAATAATCTAAATAGCAACACTGTTAATTATTTCCCTGTTGATTAGATCTATCTAATGAGTTTACCCAAATCCTGATTCGCATCTCTAGAGGTGCTCTAAACCCCAGTTAGATGACAAAATCTTCAGATTTTCCTCTGGCAATTTGTCCTAAACACTTAAACACTTTTACAACAGAACTCCTGAAATTAGACAAATACCTGCCTAGAAGTCTTAGAATTTGCAACTTTTAAACATGGTTCAACACTGTGGTGCTACAAAACAGCAAAAGCCCTTTGTAGAAATGTTGTTGTCCAGAGTAAAAGAATACAGAAAAATGGAACAACATATGCCTATATGAGAAATGAACTATTTGTGGAAAAAGAGGCCAATATAACTATGCATAGGAACAACAGCCCTATTTATTGTTACACAGCCTATACCACCAAGTTCTTATATCTATTAATCTTTCTTAGCTTAGAAATAACTACCATCAATAACTCTGTTTCTGTTTTCTAATTTCTAAAATAATTAACATATTAAAATGCAACTTGTGGAGGAAATGTAAACTGAACACAGCATCAAGTTAATAACAGTATTTACACATATATGACACGTACCCTTTTTGCCAAAAGTTATCATTACAAAACTGGGGTGCTTTTCTTAAATGGAAAAGCTGGTTTTCAGCACAGCATAGAAACATGGAGATGGCTGCTGCTTCTGTTCCTTTTTTCCATTCCAGAAGCCATGTAAAGGGAGGGGCACAATTCAGGAAGGGCAGACTCTGGAGGGGGGCATTCTTGCTCCAACCAAAGCTTAAAAATCAACTGGTCAGAAGCAGCAGTGCCATTTCTATTTAGACAGTGCTGAGGGAGTCAATTGGCTATCATGGCTCATTACACTCTCCCTGAGTTCTTCTAACTGTTCTTCATTCCACAGGTGTTAACAACCCTCTCTCCTTTTTAATGGGCTTGATGCTGCACTTATCAAGCCATCCTGTGCTCAGCAATTTTGCTCTCTGTTAGCTATTCCTGGTCTCTTTCCTCCTATTTCATAGCTCAGGGGACTGTTTCTTAGCTCAGGGGACTGTTTTTACAAAATCTCTGTTTGCCCAAAGAGTCAACAGCTACACTTTCAGCTTTGGGCTGAGACAATCCAGCTGTGAAAGGGTTAATACTGTATCTTTTGCTGGATTAGGAGACAGAGGGTGAGTGATTTGAAGATTAGGCTCTCTCCTCCATGTGATCATAACTCTGAAGAAAAGCTTTTTTGCTGCACTCCATCTTCCCCCAAATAAGGGAATGTGGTATGCAAGAAGATACTGTAATAGGAGGAGCAATTCACTGATTATCTTATTAATTTCCACATTTAATGTAATGAAATGCTCATTTTTTTACTGTTTTTATTTGTGTGAAGCTGTTGCACAGTTTCCAATTTGCAACAACAGAGTGCCAGACAAAATCCGGTAATATTATTTTATTGTTAATTCATACTATTACGCAGAGAATGGGCTACTATTGCGCTACAAATTGTACATGTATATAAGAAAAACAGAATGCCTGCCCCATAAAGTGTATGATCTCTCATACCCAGAAGTTTCAAGAGAGGTGTGCTGTATGCGCAGTCATTTTACCTACATTTTCCATGAGAAAAGTGAGGAATTCGGAGAGGCACTTCTGAAAGCCCAAACACTCTGGAAACCCATACACATACTTGCTCCAATCCCAAGTGCTGCATCCTTAACAATATGGTCTTGTGAATGCATTTTCCATTTAGATTCAGCCAATAAATAACAAGAGAACATGGTAGAGACAAGGAAACAATCCTGATTAGCTTAACTGGGAAAGGACTGACAAGAGAATCTGGACCTGGAACTGTGGTGCCTAAATATACTATTTGTATATGCAATACAAGTAGCTGGAAATAATACATAATAATATAGTAAATAATAATAGAAGTCAACATTTCTTCATACTGATTGTCTTACTATAGAGAACTGGCCACAGAATACAGGCCAAGAGTTTAAACCAGCATAACAAATCTCATTGGCAGGAAATTTTTTAGAAGAGTCACCCTAAATTTTCCCTTTCATCATTTCATCCCTTCTCTTCTTGTTAGGCTCTCTAGTGCCACAGTAAAAATTTGTTCTAAATCTATAACCCAGGGAATGGCTGCAGAACATAGCCCGAAAAGTTCATATTTTCCAAGAGAAAGTAAATTGTACTAGGTATTAACAGACAAACAGAAGGCATAGCAGTTTGTCTACTCCAATGTATTTTCTTTTTAACACCGTACACATAATGTATTCGAGAGAGAAATTAGAGTGCTAAAAAATAGTATTAGGCAGCAATTTTTTCATGCTTGGCTGTTCCTAAGCGCATATGGACTTCTTCTCCCCTCCCCCCGCATCCCCCCCTACAGCTGGGAAGGGAGCCTCGAGACAGCAGAGTGATAGGACCTTGCAGAACAGAATTCATGGATAATGAGGTAATATATGCGGAAAAAAAAGTTAAATACAAGGGCAAAGAAACCCTTAGTAGTTTACCTTTTTTCCCTAAATGGGAAATGTGCTGCAAGGATTAGATAAATTGCAGCTACAGTAAATTCAGCTGAAAAGCAATCATCTAAATGAAAGGTTCTGTTCCTTACCAAAAAGGTAGCAGAAATTATTCTGGGACACATATGCAGCAGTCTCCTAACCCTCTGCCTTTGAGGTTAATCATGTATAACCTCCCATTTGTAACTACTTTTGAAAACACTGAATTTAAAAATGATTCTTTTTCCAGAAGAGTTTGCCAGCATAGTTATTTCTGTTGCACAGCTATAGCTGTTGGTCAGGAGTGTGAAGAAGCAGAATCCCTGACCGACGTAGCTGAATCAGCAAAAGCCCCTAGGGAAGAGGCAGTTATATACTGGAAAAACTACACTTTTACTGGTATAACTTGTTTCACCAGTGAGAGGTAATTTTACTATACGGCTACAAAGTAAAATTTGCTGATAATAGTGCAACCACATAGGACTGCACTGCCAGTTTAGGATACCTAATACCCTAGTATTATTAGTACAGCTGCAGCCTCTAAGGAAAGTGTGTGGGTGTGCAAGAAGCACTGTTCATGATTCAGCATGGTCTTCTTCCCTCTGGGTCAGTTTTAAATCAGCATCTCTAAATGCTCTTGGGAAGCACTGCATAGTGAAAAGGGGAAAAATAGCTAGACCTATATAGTCATTAAAGACATCATGTATTTTTCAAATGGTCAGAAGTTTTAGTGACTAAACTCCAGTTCTATACTATCCACCTACCAAAAAGAGCCTTCCCTACTTTAGATTAGATATAATAATCATCGCTTCCCTGTCCTAGCCCACTGTTATGCACAGTCTAACTGTAGTCGTTTCACGTCGCAAGGGACTGTACTTCAGTGATAAATGGAATGATCCCCAAGTATAATTAAGTTTATGCAATACAGTGGCTTTCTTCCAGATGAAAGTACAAAATAAATTTGAATTTAAGAGGCCTGGCCAATTGTATCTGTATTTGATTTCATCATGTTATGGCACATGGCTACATCTTAGTCAGCACTGCAATATTTAGAGGGGTTCATTTTACTTCTCATAATTAATTAACTAAAAATATATCCAATTTATATCTTCCTGGGAGAACATACCATTCTCCTCAGGCTTAATAAATTAAAAGTAAGGGAAAGCTTCCGAGTTATGAACAGCACTTACCACCTGGAAAAGGCAGCAATGTAGCACAACCCATTGCAAAATGGCTATCCTAAGGATAGCACTCCTTGCCGCTGCCAAATTTAAAATAGCCAGCCCATGGAAAGGTATACTGGGAGAAAGTAGTTCCTATGAAGGAACAGCCTAATGAGAGTTAACTGAATTTAACAATAATCCCACTCTTTTGCTCTCTCCATGTGTGGTTTCTCTGCCGGTATGCATTTTTGTCACCATTATTTGAACTGTTTTTATTTCTTCATTGTCTTTTTGGAGATGAGCTGGTGAATCCCAGTGAATACTGGCACTATATTATGAGTGTGTAAGTTGCCAGTTGCTATGATACTGGTTATCTTGTTTATTTCATATTTAATTAATTAATAGTTGTCTTTGTTATGAAGGTATCCCTGTGTATTCCATAGTATTGTAGAAATGGGGCATGGCGGCAGAGTGGTTAGGGAGGTCAATGGGCAATGGGAGGCAAGAGTTCAAGCCCTCCTCTGGAATCACAGGGCAGGAAGGGACCCCAAAGGTCATCTAGTCCAAACTTATTCCAAAAACTGCTCCCAGTTGACCCAGCTATAAATGGGATAGAGGCTCATTTGGAATACAGAGTCAAGGGCAGCCAGTGATAGTAGCCATATCACAGCCTTGTATCGGCTACAGAAAAACTGGTTTCAGCCACATAACCTGAATGGGCCTTTAGGCTCTATACCTTTGACTTCACTGTAGCATATGCAAAAAAACAAAACAAAGCAAAACATATTTGTTAAGGGACCTTGTTATATAGCTTTCCAGCACTGCACAAGTTTCAGGACCCTCTGATAGCCTGCTCTTGGGTCTATGTTGTTTTTCCCAGCCAGGAAGATCTGTGACTGTTACTAGTTCCTAGTAAGTACATGATAGTATAGCATCTACATCTAAAACAAGCAGTGGGTTATATCACGTGTGTGTCCATATAAATGCAGCACATAAAATATCCATAGAAATGGGGCCTTAATTGGCCCATGCTGTGCACCAGAATATTAAAGCTGGAAGACACTGCCAAACACTTCACAGTTTCTTTTGCAAATATCTTTAACATCTTGCATAAATGGCTTTACTTCCCTGGGGATGAGTAAAGGAGCACAGCTTTAGGGAGTAATAGCTGAACTACCTCAGCTTCACAGACAATCCATCTGATCTTCAAGAGCCTATAGAAAAGGTCAACCACAAAAATCAAATGGGAGTGAAAATTAATTAGGGAAAAATAAAGCCTGTTCCTAACAGACACAAAGGAGATTTTCATCAGTGAGTGAAAGAAATATCATTAAACAGGTGAGACCAATAGCATACATATGCAGTCCTTAGTAGTGTAGGCCATAATGGCTCCACAGGCTGAGGCCAGAAGAGCTCCTGATTTTTTTATAGCACAGCTGTTCTCACGTCTCTTGTAGCTTTTGCAGCAATCTGAAATAAATGGCAATACCCGAGAAAAGCAATACACTTTTCCTACATTTAGTATTGAAAAAAACAGTGAGCACCAATAGCAGAGATGTTTACACTAATAGTTAGCTGGGCAGAAGAAGCAGGAAAAGTGTGGAAACTAATGGGAAATTAGGGCTTTTACCAATGAGAGAAAGCAGCTAGGTAGAAGATGGGTTTAAACTGAGATTGACAACTGGAAAGCTGAGTTCAGAGGGAGAAAGAATAATAATGGAAAAGGGAGTTGGAGGTTTTAAATCACTGCATTCAGGCTTGGAAGCTGGGAGGCAGTGGGGAGGAGAGTATCTAGATTTTGATCAATGGATGGTACAGTTGTACCAAACCCCACAACCCCAGGAACTGGCACAAGGAAACAGCAAGGTAAATTCCCACTTTTATATATGGGATGCTGGGGATTAGGGTTACAAGTCAACAGGCTAAGTGGAGGGGGACAGACACAGATAAATAAATATTAATATTAAGGTACATACATATAGGATCCAGGTAACTGGAAGTAAACAGTGATACTAGTGAAATCACCCAAGAACAGGTAACCAGTAGAAAACACTAACACCATGATATATACACTGGAGAACCTTAAACCCTCCCACAACTCCGGAGGGCTCCAAACCAGTCTCTGGTCCCATAAAATGCTTAATTGCTGTCTACCCAGGCTCCGCATCTGAGCCCTGCTGCTTCATCTGACAGTCCTAGCTCTTTCCAGCTCTCTGGTCATGATTTTCCCTCTCTCTCCTGCAGCAACCTGCATCTCGAGTCTGCTCCTTCCACTTCCTCCTGCACCCTGCCACCTCTGGGAGTTGTAATGCACATTAAAGTTCATTCCTCCAGTCCCCTGGAGGCCTCTGGGAGTTGCGGTTCTCACTACAGCTCTTTCCTCCAGTCCCCTGGAGGCTTCTGAGCATTGTAGTTCACATTACAATATTACAGTATATGACATTCAGCATCACAGTACATTACACAATTTTATCAAAGCACATGTCAAACCAAACCTCTGCTGCTGCTCAGAGGTGGGTGACTACAGCTTCCACAGCTGGTACCATGACCAGGCCTCTAGTCACAAAATGATATCATTTTCAGTGGAAGAGCTGCAATCTGAAATCTGGCATAGGCTCAGCCCAGGCTTCGACTACTTATGGAGATTAGCAAAGTTGAATGAAGAACTCTTACCCAAGTGCCACCCAACAGATCCCTGACATTACTATCTCAGTTTGACAGAGCTAGAGCCAGATGTGGTAACCATGAGTGAGTCACTATTGAATCTTCATTTCCCTGCTCCGACCCATCACAACCACCATCACCACTGCCACCATTCCACAATCTGTATTGCGAATCCACTAGCAGTTCAGTCTTGCCTTGCCTCTAGATGTAGCCCACAAGCAAATCTGCCTCTGAGCCCAAAGCTCAGTTCCCCATCTCCTACTTGTTCACAAAGATTTTCATTGAATTCTTTTGCAGCAGTGGTGAGCAATTATTTTATCTGCCCTCCTCTTCTGCCTACAATAGAGAAAAATGGCCTTTGAAGCCTTCACTCAGTCACCCACCACTACTACTGCAATGGGAGTGCACAAGGAACATACGTTTGAATACCAAAGGTAGCAGCATAACTAAGATGGGGTAACCAAAGCAGCAGCCTCAGGCACCACCTTTGTGACACAAAAATAGCTACTGCTGTAGCAGCAGCTGCCTGCAACACCACCAAGGGGTGCTTTGTCCATGAAGCAGCAATTGCAGACCTGCTCCCAGACTGCCAGTGATTGCATGCCTGGGAGGGGGCTGTGAATCAGAATAATATTATAAGATGTCACCACCACCCTGAAGCCACAGTTCTGCCATAGAAATAACAAATCAGGAGCACTAGAGAAAGTCACAGAAGGATAGGTCCAGGGGTTGAATGGAGAAGCTCAAAAGGCCAAGAGTTTGTCCTCATATATTAAAATCATCAATTGGTAACAAAGGTACCATTCTTCCCAGCTCCCCTCCACTCAAGCCCAAATAACCTGACCTCTGCTCATTGACCTTCTGTCTACTGAAGGCTGATGAGCATTAGCTAACAAACCTGAGTGTTTTAGCTTAGGCAATAGAGCTTCATTCTTTAAAATCCAGGGGTCTCAGGTAAGGGGAATGGTTTTAGAATCTAAGAGGCATGAGAAACTCTGATTTCCCTTGGACTATTGCATCATGGAGCCTATAAAGAAAGGAAAGAAGAGTAAAAAAAAAATCTTAAGGCCACCCAAGAAACGCTCCAAGCAATCCCTCAGATTGTTCGCTCCCAAAACTTCCAGAGAGGCCCAAAAGGGAATTCTTGGGGCTGAAATGACAACCGCACAGAGACAGCAAGGCAAAATTCTTTCCACCTAATGAATGTTTTCACCCCAAGCAAAAAGTTGCCCTTCTCCATCTGCTACTTCCAAATGTTGATAAGTTAAGAAGCAGGCCTTCCCCATTGCTGTATGTGACCACTCTGATGGTCATGCTTGCTTTGCTCAGTATTGGAAATTCTTCCTACTTTGCCCATTAGGCACTGAAGAAGCTAACGTTTTCTCAAATATTCCTAAGGATTTGCATCGCAGCAGGGAGGGGAATGTTGAATTGTTGAAATGACTTTGTGCTTCTGGTCAGCCACAACAAAGGCTTAAAACAGTAAATACTCTTTTGTCCTGACTGTATTAAGAGCTTATGCAAAGATCTGCATGCAGAATAAATGCTTACAGTACACAACAATTTTTATCAGTTCCCTAAACCAGGAACTATGCTACATATTTTGAGTACTTCCTACTAGCACCTTATCTACTAACTATTTGCTTCTATAGGGACATCTGTATAATAGCGATTACCAAAGAAAATATGAAGTCAGGGTGAAGAAAACAACACCCTAAAGTGGGCTGAAGATGGCTGCTAAAGTCTAAGGGACTTGACTATGCATGAAGTTATGGGAAAATTTACCTCACTCTTGGCTCTGCTTATCGTATGACTGAAGTCTTTATTGACACAGTCTGTGTTCAAATACTTCCCTAATTTCCACATGGGTCATACGCCGGGTCAGTTGCATTTGATTTTTAGCTCTGCTGTAGAACAGTTAGGTCTGAGAAAGAAGCACTCTCAAAGCCTCTCTCCCATTTTATGATACATGTCTTATAAATCTTCCTTTGTCTTATATACTAATTACAAGGTTGGCGATGGAGGAATGGCCTACCTGAGGCCATAAACAATGCCCGTAGTTATCAAATATTTCAGCTCCCCTTTGGCATTTAAGCACCCATGAAAACCGCTTACTGCATCGTATACTCCTCTGTTAACATCTTATCCCTTAATTATTCTCTATAGAAAGAAAATAAATGGCTGATGATCCTCAAATTGCTGAAATATAAACATTTACTTGAACATCATGTACATTATAAGCTATTTTATTTCAATACCTTGAATATCTGCATTCTCAGTTTCGACTGACTGACTGTTCTAGGTTTGCTTTTAAGTATTAGTGTAGCTCTAACCAGATACAGTAAAATTTCTGCTTTACGGCATTTAAATAAAAAGAATACTTTACTAACTGGCATTTCCAACTGGCCAGCTGGACACAGTGAGGGAGTGAGGGAAAGCTCGCACACGGGGGCAGCTGCCGCCACCTGCCACCTTGCACTGCCGCCGCCACAGCCCCCACCCCCTACTCTGCCAGCCGGACATGGGGCGTTGTGGTTTTTGCTGCTGCCGCTCAACACTGCTGCTGCACTGTCATGGCTCCACGTGCACTGCCCTGAGCTGAGCGTCACTCTGCTGCTCTGCACTGCACCCTGCAGCTGCCACCGCTCTGCACGTGGCTGCTGCCCCACTTCCCCTCTCCCCCCCAGCTCCACGTTATTGGAAAACCCTTTCAGGTTATTTCAGATAACAAGTTTTTATATAACTAATAATCCCCTTACCCCAGGGATGCCAGATAACAGAGATTTTACTATCAAGGCAAGCTTTTATAGGATCATAGAAAAGTAAGTTGGAAGGGACCTCACAAGGTCATCTAGTCAGGAATGGACTAATGCATGGACCCAGTGGCCCCTGCCAATCAGGGGCTCCCTGGGGTGCTAGGGGCAGCATGGCCCAAGCAGGCATCCTTGCGATGGGTATGCAGGGCAGGCAACACACACCTTCTACCCTGCAGCCATGGCCAGGGCCAGAAGCTAGGGGGTGGATGCAGGGCTCCATGCAGATGGTGGCAGGTTCCTGGGGCCATCTATTGCCAGGAGGCCCCATGGGCATCCCCACTCCCAGTCAGCCATCTGTGGGTGGCCACTGGCACCAGCACCACTGACACAGGATGATACCAGACAGCCCCACCATGCCAGGGCCAGCAGAGGAGTGAGCAGGCAGCTGGGGGAAGCATGGAAGGCATGCCCCCCTCTTCTCCCAGGCCAGTCCCAGCACCTGCCCAAGCCCTGGCCTGTCCCACAATGATGGGGGACCACAGCCCCAGCTGCACAACACCCACCAGGTAGAGGGGCCAGGCTGGCCTGGGGCCAGGGCTGCCTTCACCTCAGTGGTGCTCACTCCCCTTGCTCACCCCGGATGCAGCCCCCTTGGTGGGTGCAAAGGGAACCTGCCCTCTCCCCATCAGGGGCTTCCAATTTTCTGTTTGCCCAGAGCCCCAATAAATCTTAATCTGCCACTGCATTTAATCCAACCCCTGCTCAAGGCAGGATCATCCCTGATTAAATGATCCCAGCCAAGTGTTTGTCCAACTTGCTTTTGAAAGTTTCCAAGAATGGAGATTCCACAACTTCTCTAGGTAGCCTGTTCCAATGCCTGATCACTCAGAGTCAGAAAGTTCCTCCTAATCTCCAGCCCAAATTTATTATATTTATTTAGAAAACAGAACAAGCACAGCTCTCTTAAGGTTATGCCATTTGGCTGTCTGCTGTGATAACTTGCAATATCCAATATCCGCATGAATACAAATATGATTTAAGGCACTTCAGGGGATATTTTGTTCCAGTTTAGATTAAACTGATTTTTAAAGATACATTAGTTTTTCTGTCTTCCTCCCCATGCTCCTCCATTGTGACACTATGAGGCTCACTAACTGGAAATTAAACGTTGAATTCAAACCAAAAACCATTTTATTGTCTTTTTGGGAGGTTCTGTGGTACCTAATTTTCCATCCGTGAGGAGATTCCTTGGATTCAGTTTTATAAAGAAATTAAAAATAGCTCTCGAAACAGCTTTGTGTCACTTGAAAAATATGGATTCATTTCTCCCCAAGCTGTGGATCTGAACATTCTTGTCTCTGTTCTGTTGCCACATCTGTTCCTCTTAGATTTTCAAAGTTTGGGGTTTGCTGTTTTCATTTAATTTTGCTCTGGTTTTGCCCCTAAGCCAGACTCACATGCTCTCACAAATTTCATTTGTTCCCAAATATAACAGCAACTAATTTCTGGCACCCATAAGGATGATCATATCTCATTTACAGTATCTTGTTTGTTACAGTCCAAGTTGGTTTTATTTGCCTTTTGACTTATGAGGGCCTCATAGCTTCCTATTCTTGGTGACAGGGACAGATTAAATAAAGACATCTAAAGGTTAAGTACTTGGTCCCTGATGTGGAATCCTGGTGTCTTTCAGAGAACTGGGCAGGCTAACTCTTTTCTTTTAGATGATGCTGGTGCCTCCTCTCCCCTGCCACCTCCATATAATAGCCTAGTTACAGCTTTCACCCAGAAAGTAGGAGACCTAGGTTCACTTGAGGAGATTCAACCAATGTCTCCTACCCCTCATAAGTGTTTCGTAACCACTAGGCTATGTGATTTATTTTTCTGTTGTAGCTAATGATTATTTAATGCAAAATAAATGAATGTGAACTCCACAATAAACTGGGACAGTTCTAAGCATCAACAGAGGTACAAATCTAGGGAAACAGGGGATTTAAATTTTAGAAAGCATCTCCTGAGTTGGACAGCAGCTGAATGAGATTTTTCAGGATCATGGGTTTGGACTTAGGCACCTAAGGTCCCCCGAGGCATTTTTGGATTTGGCCCTTTGACATTAGCACTGATTCTGTTACTCACTTATGAGCCATTCTATAGGGCTATGGATAGACATTCAAAAAGCCATAGCCTAAATTGATTCAATCTTTGCAAGTTAGTCTAACATGAAGAGCTTGAACTGATACAGGACCTACATACAGGACCTTCATCTAACACAGGAGGTATACAATCCCACTAGGGAAAATGCCTTGCTGGACTTGGTGTTAGCTACAAGGGATGACCTGGTGGGGAATCTGCAGGTACAAGGTAACCTAGGGGTCCCGCAGGGCTCAGTCCTTGGACCAATACTCTTCAATGTCTTCATCAGTGACTTGGACAAGGGAATAAAGTGTACTCTGTCCAAGTTTGTGGATGATACAAATCTGTGGGAAAAAGTGGACACACCGGGGGGCAGGGAACAACTACAGGCAGACCTGGACAGGACATATGGGCAGAAAACAATAGAATGTGATTTAACAAGGAGCAATGCAAAGAGCTGCACCTAGGAAGGAAAAATGTCCAGCATACCTACTGCCTAGGAAATGACCTGCTCAGCAGCACGGAAGCAGAAAGGGATCTCGGAGTCCTAGTGGACTCCAAGATGAACATGAGTCATCAGTGTGAAGAAGTCATCAGCAAAGCTAACTGCACTTCATCGTGCATCAGCAGATGCAAGACAAACAGAACAAAGGAGGTGATACTTCCCCTCTATCGGGCGCTGGTCAGACCGCAGTTGGAATACTGCATGCAGTTTTGGGCGCCACACTTCAAGAGGGATGTGGATAACCTGGAGAGATTGGCTGATTATAATGGCCATAAGCTAGCAGAGAGCAAATTTAGACTGGACATTAGGAAGAACCGGGCTCCCAAGGGAGGTGGTGCTCTCCCCTACCCTGAGGGTCTTCAAGAGGAGGTTGGATATGCATCTATCTGGGGTCATCTAAACCCAGCGCTCTTTCCTGCCTATGCAGGAGGTTTGACTCGATGATCTATTGAGGTCCCTTCTGACCCCAACATCTATGAATCTAGGGAATAGCGACCATCGATTGATTGAATTCACTATCCAGTGAATGGTGAGCAAAATAACCAGCTGGGCTGAAGTGCTAGTCTTCAGAAAGGCTAACTTCAGTATGTTCAGGAGATTAGTTAGTGAGGCATTAAAGCTCAAGAGTATTGGCAAAATGGGTATCCAGGGAGGGTGGTCATTCCTCAAGGGAGCAATCCTACAAGCACAGAAAGAGACAATCCCATTGTACATAAAAGGGGTCAAAGGGGCCAAGAATCCCTCTTGGCCGAACAGGGAAGTCCAGGAAAGCCCAAAGGTAAAGAAAGAGGTATACACACTGTGGAAACAGGAGGTAGCTACCAAGGAGGAGTATACCTCCCTGGTTCTCACTTTCAGGGAATCAATTAGGAAGGCCAAAGCAGGATTAGAACTTAGGCTAGCAACAAAAATTAAGGACAAGAAAAAGTTCTTCTTTGGGTATATAGGGAGCAAAAGGAAGGCGCAGGGTAGCATAGGACCACTACAGCACAAACTAGAGCAACTGGTGACAGAGAGGGGGGACAAAGCTGAGCTCTTCAATGAGTTCTTTGCATCTGTATTCCTAGACACAGACCAAGACAAATCTCCCAATTGGATCATAGATAGACACAGGAGGGACACCAGCCCACCAACTGTTAGCACAAACTTAGTGAAGGGGCACTTAGAGGGGTTGGATATGTTCAGATCAGTGGGCCTGGATGAACTTCATGCAAGGGTGCTGAAGGAATTGGCCAGTGTCATAGCAGAGCCACTGGCACGGCTGTTTGAGCACTCACGGTGCTCCGGTCAGGTCCCAGAGGACTGGAAAAAGGCCAGTGTGGTCCCTATTTTCAAGAAGGGAAAGTGAGAGAAACTGAGAAACTATAGGCCTTTTAGTCTCACCTCTATCCTTTAGAAAACTCTGGAAAAAATCATTAAGGATTTGTGGGAGCCTAGCAGGGGAAATAATGCTGAAAGGAAATCAGCACAGGTTCATTGCAGGTAGATCCTGCCTGATTAACCTTGTTTCTTTTTATGAACAGGTCACAAAATGCTTAGATGCAGAAGTTGAGGTAGATGTCATCTACCTAGATTTTAAGAAGGCCTTTGATACAGTAACTCATTCTGTTCTAGTAAATAAACTGACAGGCTGTGATGTAGATGATTATACGGACAGGTGGGTGGCAAATTGGCTCAAGGGTCACACTCAGAGAGTGGTGGTGGACAGGTTAGTATCAACCTGGAAAGATGTGGACAATGGAGTCCCACAAGTCTCAGTCCTTTGATCAGTGCTATTCAATGTCTTCATCAGTGACTTGGATGACGGCATGGAGAGCATGCTGTCCAAGTTCGCAGATGATACCAAATTATGGGGCAAAATTAACATACCAGCAGGTAAGGAATGGGTCCCCGTGGATCTGGACAGGTTGGAAAAATGGGCGGAATGAAATAGGATGCAGTTCAACAAAGACAAGTGCAAAGTGCTGCACCTGGGCAAAAAGAACCACCAATACACTTACAGGCTGGGGAGTCATCAATGTGACAAAGTGATAAACAAGGCTAACCGCACTTTATCATACATTAGCAGATGCATGACAACAGGTCCAGGGAGGTGATGCTTCTCCTCTATACAGCACTGGTCAGGCCACAGTTGGAGTGCTGCATCCAGTTTTGGGCGCTGCGCTTCAAGAGGGATGAGAATAATCTTGAGAGGGTTCAGAGGAGGGCCACTCATATGGTCAGAGGCCTGCAGGCAAGTGTCTATGAGGAGAGACTACTGAGGGACCTAGATCTCTTCAGCCTTTGCAAAAGAAGACTGAGAGGTGATCTTGTGGTCTATAAATTCATCAGGGGAGGACAGCAGGGAATAGGAGATGCTCTATTTACTAGGGCACCCCCTGGAGTAACTAAGAACAATGGCCACAAATTGACAGAGAGCAGATTTAGGTTGGACATTAGAAAGAACTTCTTCACAGTAAGGGTGGCCAGAATCTGGAATGGGCTTCCAAGGGAGGTGGAGCTCTCCCCTACCTTGGACTATGAGCCCCTAGCTGGGGTCATCTGAACCCAGCGCTCTTTCCTGCCCAGGGCAGGGGGTCGGACTTGATGACCTACTGAGGTCCTTTCTGACCCTAACATCTATGAATCTATGATTTGGAGGTGGATAGGTGTTCAACTTTTAATTCCAGAAATGCAGGCACATGCCTGCAGTGGCTGAGGCTAGAAGATGGCAGGTGCTTGAGCAGCCCCCCCTGCCCTTCCACAGTGCTGAGCTGAGGTGGGGCATGGCCAGGCCCCTGCAAGATACTGATTAGGGAGGGGTTTACATCCCCACCCTGCCTGCACTTTCTCCAGCCTGGAGGGGGAGGGAGAAGTAGCAGGCTTCCCCCACCACCACTCTTGCAGCTCAAGGGGTAGGGAGTGTTGCCAGACCTTGGCCCCCAGTTAGCACTCTAGGGGGGGAGGACTGCTTGTGTTTTGTCTGTTGATGATACTGAGCTTTTCAATCTCCCTCTCCCTGCTTCTTCATAGTGTTTGGAAACCAGGTCATTTCTAACACCTTTGTCTGTCCCCTCTTGAAGACTGACAGATTGCAGTCAGCAGGTTGCTTATCAGAACAAAGTTTATCAGCCCATTAAGTCCTACAAAAGAAAACATCTCTCTCATTAGTTTCAAGCTCTTCTTATCTGCAGGGCACATTTGGATTTGCAAGCCACTAGCTGTCTGCCTTTTGTTCTAGTGGGGGGAGGGGCATGACCAGATGCTAGTGCACTGGGGTCTCTACCATGGGAGAGGAGCAGGAGGGGGGCTAGGGGCAGCTACTGCAGGGGGAAGCCTGGCAGACAGTCCCTCACCCAGCCAGAACAGTGATAGTGCTCTGGCTAAGAAGGAAGGGGGAAGGTCCAACCCTATTCTCTGCAGCAGACAGCCCAGCCCAGGGCTGCAAAGCATCTGGGATGCTAGGGGACTCTGATTTAACTTAAACCAGGAAGGGGTCTAGGACAGACATTGCATAAACTGGTTTGACCCAAATCAGTTAAGTCTGATACTACATTCAACCAGGTTTATCTTAAACCTGTTTCAGCCATTTTGAAACTGGTTTATGTGCTCTCAGCTTATGTTCTGTTACAAGTTTAAGCCAGTTTCTGATCACTTAAACTGCCTTATGTGTAACTTCTGTCCCTAATCTAGAAGATCCTCTCAGAATACCTTGTGCACTCACATTTGTACATCCCACATCAAAGGACCCACAGTTCACTTATAGATTCATAGATTCATAGAAGTAGGGTTGGAAGGGATCTTGTAGATCAAGTCCGAACCCCTGCCCTGGGCAGGAGAGAAAACTGGGCTCAAATAACCCCAGCCAGGTAGACATCAAACCTCCCCTTAAAGACCCCCAAGGTAGGAGCCAGCACCACTTCCCTTGGAAGTTGGTTCCGGATCCTAGCCACCCTGACTGTGAAGTAGTGCCTTTGGATGTCCAGTCTAAATCTACTCTCTAACAATTTGTGGCCGTTATTCCTTGTTACCCTGGGGGGCGCTAGGGGGAACAAGGTCTCTCCCAAACCCTGCTGGTCCCCCCGGTGAGTTTATAGACAGCCACCAGGTCCCCCCTCAGCCTTCTCTTGTGAAGGCTGAACAGGTTAAGGTCCCGTAGCCTCTCTTCGTAGGGTCTGCCCTGCTGTCCCCGGATCATGCAGGTAGCCCTCCTCTGGACCCTCTCAATGCTGTCCACATCCCTTCTGAAGTGCAGCGCCCAGAACTGAACACAGCTGCGGCCTGACCAGTGTTGCATAGAGGGGGAGGATCACCTCCTTGGCCCTGCTTGAGATGCATCTGTGGATGCACAACAAGATATGGTTAGCCCTACTGACTGTGACCTCGCGTTGTCGGCCCATGTTCATCTTGGAGCCAATGATGACTCCAAGATCTCTTTCTGCCACCATGCTCTCAAGAAAGGAGTTTCCCAGCTTATAAGTGTGCTGCTGGTTCCCACTGCCCAAGTGCAGCACCCTGCACTTGTCAATATTGAAACCCATCCTATTTTCGTTAGCCCACCCCTGTAGCCTGTCCAGGTCCTGCTGTAATCTGTCCTTCCCTACTAGCATGCCCACCTCACCCCAAAACTTGGTATCATCAGCAAATTTTAAAAGGTTGCTTTTTACCCCATCATCCAAGTCACTAATAAAGAAATTGAACAGTGCAGACCCAAGAATCGAGCCCTGGGGGATTCCACTGCCCACTTCCCTCCAGGTTGAAAAAGACCCATCCACCACTACCCTCTGAGTACAACCCTTCAACCAATTTGCAATCCATCTGACTGTGTAGGCATCAATGCCACAGTCGCCTAGTTTTTTTTTTTTTATGAGAATGGGGGGGGGGACAGCATCAAAGGCATTGCTGAAGTCCAGAAAGACTACATCCACCATGACACCTCTGTCCAATGCTTTTGTTACCTGATTGTAGAAGGCAATCAGGTTGGTCTGGCAGGACCTGCCGTAATGAAACCATTGCGAGCACTTGCACAGAATTTTTGCTTGTTCATTTTGGCTTAATCTATTGAACTGTAAAAATCAGCAGGACAGGCTTTTTCCCATTCAAATTTATTGTTTCTTCTTTCCCTCATTTTCCCACACATTTCTGATATCTCCATTATTTATTGGTCACATCTAGGTATGGGCCAGATAATTTGGAAACTTAATGGTCCCTTCTAAGATATATATGTGAGGATTTACTTTTACCACCATAATTTCTCTGACCCTGAAGTTCTATTGCCTGAATTAATTATCCTTGTTACTGAACACAAAATAGGTTTTAGATGGCTTGAACAGTATCTTATCACATCACATATTTTATCTTATCACATGCAGGTTTATTGTATTGAGCCACTAGTAGGGATCAGAGGGTCTCTAGGATTTACTTTATTTCACTTTTATTTTGGATAAGATCACTTATGTTCTTAGCCATCATCAATTCACAAACATCTCAAATGTTGCAACAGATCAAGTTGTAGTACAGCTTGAGTTCTCTGATCTCAAGGTTGTGATATTACTAGATAATTTCCTGAACATCATTGCTAACAGCATAGAGCATGTATTTGCATCCTACATCACAGAAGAGCTCTTATCTCTCATCCTTGACTGTTTCCTTTAACATGAGTCCCAATCTTCAAGCTTCCTCAGGTTCCAGTCTGAGCCATTTTAGTCCCTGACACTCATATTAACTGGACTATGAATGCTTCCTGCTTCAGGAAACTCTCCAGATTTCAACTCCTCCATTCCCACTTTCCATATTTCAACTCCTCCATTCCCACTGGGAGATGATGTGCATCTCACAGGTGGCTTGGAGTTCACATTTCCGGTGCTAAGAGAATTTCACCAATGCCCAGCAGATGGATTTCAGTGGTGCCTCCTCACAATACAGGGCTCAGCCCATGTTCCTATACCATATCCTGCTTTCTAGTTTGAGCCATTGTTGAATATTCCTCAATTTCTGTATATCTCAGGCATTAGCCCCACAGGAGTAATACAGCATCCATCTGGTACAGCACAGAAGTGTCTGAGATGGAACCTAAGTCTAGGTGTGGGATCTCATGGTCAAGAGCTGAGAATTTGCCTAATTAAACACACTGTGACCCAACAGTGTAACTAGAGCTGGGTAACTAGAGCATTAGACCCAGATGTTGAATTAGGGCAGACACCAGAATGGTAGCTCCTAGCAGTCAGGATCTTTGAGATCCCACATTGAGCTAATAGCATTCCCTGCCTACTTCCCCTCTCCCACCCCACTCACACTCTCCAGGGCTTGACAGCACCTCTGCTCAGGGCACCAAAACTGCTAGTCATGCCTCTGTTGCAAGCAATTTATATAATATACTAACGCCAATCCATAGTGCTTCTCTGTCCCCCACTACTGCAGCAGTTGAGAATCTCACAAGCTTTTAATGTATTTATCTTCACATAACCTCTTTAAAAGCAGGAAGGTACTATTTACTTCCAATTTAAACTGAATACAAAAACCCAGAGACAATATGAGTATGTCTACACTGCACAATGAAGGCATGACTGTAGCATGTACTACAGCTGGTCCACCCAGAACAGGTAACAAGAGTGGTTAAGACCCAATGGCATGGGCATTAGTTAGCTAACTGTGACAAGGGGCCATCACATGACCAGTCAAATCATGGGCGCACCCACCTGTCTATGGCAGTCTGCCTTCCTGCCACGCCTTTGATGCATCTAATTAGTAGATGTTTACAAGGCAGGAGGCTGCCCATTTACTGCCCAATGCCAAGGGCATAATACACGGCTCAGAACCTCCCATTGTAGATGGCATCATAATGTGGCTCTGGCCCCACAATGAACCTCATTTTATGCCCACCTGGCTTTCAGACTCCACCTGGATTCCTCCTCCTCAAACAGTCTAATCTTCACCCTCATACTACAAAACTCCCTACACCCTTTTCTCTCATGGCTGTGGCCCCCTCTGGGACCTTTGGCCTCCCTGACCCTAGCCTCACCTCTAGGCCAGTCGGGACTTCTGGCCTCTAGCCTTGGCCATGCCTCATGGTGGGCACTCTGGCCCTTTGACTGGTTTGGTCATGGCTCCAACATGAGTGAGTGATGTTGTTTTGGGTAGGTACTGAGCCACTTGCCCTCACACTCTCAAACAGGTCCGCATTCTTGGGCCCCTCCTAACACATCTCACTTTCTATTCAGGCCAGCCTATGCACAGTTCTTCAGGTCCACCATATGGGCCCTACTCTACGCAGCCCAATCAATCACTCTTACACACCCCCTCACTTGGGCCACTACACCACCTCCTTGCTGGGG
Organism: Alligator sinensis; assembly: GCF_000455745.1. Taxonomy (NCBI): domain Eukaryota; kingdom Metazoa; phylum Chordata; order Crocodylia; family Alligatoridae; genus Alligator; species Alligator sinensis. The sequence goes on along the minus strand of NW_005842998.1, from coordinate 57,396 downwards.
CTGTTGGGCCTTATGCCCCTTGGGTCTCAGGTCTGATGATGTGCCTGAACCCCTTGCCTGTCGCTTCTATGGGTAACCCACCAGGCCATGAGGGCTGAGGCTGTACTCGCCTTTCACTAGGGAGGCACTGGTGTGGCATTTCCTGGGGACCACCCTGCCACAGGCAGCCCCACCACACCATTCAACCCTAGCAGGGTGTAGTTTAGGTCATTCCCCAGGTCCAGGAACCTCCTCCATCCCCATAGTTCCTAGCCTTGACCTCCAGGTGTTCTGGAAGCAGCAGCTCCAGCTGGTGATGTTATCCCTCTGACTCCCTACAGCAACTGCCTGCTAAGCTCTGAGAGCTTAGGTTTATAGTGAGGCTGCCCAGCCCCATCCTCCAATCTAAGTTCCCCTTTCCAGTCACATGCCTGCCTTATTAAGCCACACTGCACATACTGGCTGCTCCACAGGTTGTTTAAGCCTCTTAAAGTGGCAGGCACCAAAGGTGCCCTGCCACACTAGCATAGTACAAAAGCTTTAAGGCCACTGGGTATGTACTGTAGTGGCTTACACATACCACTGCATCTCCACTGCTGCTGTGACCCATACTAACAGATCATTAGCTTGCACTAATATAATGGCGCATGTGAATCACACCCATATTTCCTGTGCTGACATACTCTAGGGTCCAGGTTTTTAAGGGTTTAAGGCACTGCCCCACTGCAAGGCCTACAAGACTTCTGTGTCTAGGTTCATTTTCAAGTATCATTGGGAATTAGGAACCTAAAAAATCCTATAAAATCTGGCCCTTAAAAGCCTAAGCCTTGTGAAAATTCAGTGGAACAGTCTCCAAACTGCTTTTGAAAACAAGACTTGGATGGATAAAAGTATGAATAAAAGGACAGCCACCTAGAAATAGGCGAAGGCTTACTGCAGAACAGCTGATGTACAGTAAGTGTGTACCTACTCTTACCTCACAGTAAATGAAAACTAACCATAAGCAGCTTAGCCCTCAATAAAATGGGGCCAGGCTGTTTACAATGGCAGTTAATATGGGTGAGCACATGCATGGTAAAGGTCTGCCCCCTTGTAACTCACTGCAATGAGTTCATTTGTTCGTATCTTTAACCATCTGCCTGGCTTAGGTGTTCAACAGCTGAGGAGAGTAGCAGCACTTAACAACCTTTAAGCTATCATAGCCTTCATGAATTGCCCAAGGTCACAGGGGAATACTGTGACAAAGTAAGGGATTGTCTTTAGGTCTCCCAAATCCTTAACTAGTTCCCTAATGTGGACAGACTAGTCTTCTTTAAAGATAAGAATATACTGTATCACCTGCCTAACAAAAGTGTTGTGAGGCTTAGCTTAATAGCTCTTTGAAGAAAACCTCAGCTAAAAGGTACCATTTAATTGCAGTGTTTCTGTAAGGCTAAATCCTTTGTTTGCTTTGTCTTTCATATAAAATTTTGTTCACATCTATAAAAGGTTCCGAGTCACTAGTCAAGTATAATTTAACCCTTACCAAAGAGCATTTCCTGCTTAGAAGCTGGCTTCTTTTTTTTTTATCATGGATCTTTCCAAGAACCATTCAATAGTTGGTTGAATTGGAACAATTCTGGAATTATTCTAATTTCAGAAAACTGATTAAATTCTCTTCATACCAAATGTTAATGTAGTGACATTGTAGCAAAACATAGAAGTTGGCAACTGCTGTTTGTTAGGTGTCTCTTTAAGCTACCATCTTGTAAATGCCTAGGCATATTACAAGTGAAATCTGTGAGAGAAAAACAGGGTTATTAGTTGTAGCATGTTGGTCTAAGGACATAGGCAGGCAAGGTTCTTTGGGTAAATGTGATATCTTTTATTAGACCAACTAAATAGTTGGGGAAGAGTTCTTTGCAAGCTTTTGGGTACAAACACCTTCTTCAGGCATTGGGAGACTCTGCAGGTTGTAATGCATCATAAATCAATGTCTATATTAAGTCCTTAACTGAAGAAATATCAGGTTTCATTGAATCCATCCTAAAACCTCTTATCACCCAAAGACTGGGTTTTATTCAAGACACAACAGACTTTCTGCGAAAACTCAAAAACAGACCATCTTCCCATCAACACTCTCCTAGCCACAATGGATGTCACTAGCTTATATACCAACATCCCACACCAGGATGGCATCCAAGCCTGCCTCACATATCTACAAGAGCAAGATTACAACTAAGAGTATGGACCTCAAGATATTACTGAACTTATCCACTTCATCTTCACATGCAACAAATTCAGTTTCAACAACCAACACTTCCTCCAGACCATGGGCAGAGCTATGGGCACCAAAATGGCCCCACAATATGCCAACTCAGAGACTGAGTTTTGTCCAAGATGCAACAGACTTTCTATGAAAATTTAAAAACATAGAGCACCTTCCCAGCAATACCCTCCTAGTCACCATGGGTGTTACCAGCTTATATACCAACATCCCATACCAAGATGGCATCCAAGCTTGCCTTACATATTTACAAGAGCAAGTTTATAACTGAGAGTACAGACCTCAAGATATTACTGAATTTTTACACTTCGTCCTCATACACAACAACGTCAGTTTCAATAAGCAGCACTTCCTCCAAACCATGGGCACAGCTATAGGCACCAAAATGGCCCCACAAAACGCCAAACTTTTTATGGTCCACCTGGAAGAAGAATTCTTCAAGAACTACACCATCAAACCCATGCTATACCTGAGATATATAGATGACATCTACATCATTTGGACCAAAATCATTCAATCTCTGATTGATTTCCATCACAAATTCAAAAACCACTCCCCTCCATCAGACTATCTCTTGAATACCTCAACACCAACATTTCCTTTTAAGATACCATGATCCAAAATGGTAAAATACAACCCACTATATGCAAGAAACCCACAGACCAACATACATATCTGCAAAGAACCAGCAATCACCCTAAACACACCAAAAAAGCTGTAATTTACAGCCAAGCTGTCCAATAGCACCGGATTTGCACTGAGGAGAATACCCACAATCATCACCTCACAAATCTCCAAAGGGCTTTCACCCAACAAGGACACTCCCACAGAGAGATAGTTTACACTTTTGAAAGAGCCACCTGGATACCACATGAAGACTTGCTGCAGTACAAAAAGAAAGTCCCCACGAATCGCACACAATTAGTTATGACATACCATCTTTCCCTGGAGCCTATTCGGAAAATTCTCAAACAACTGCAATCCATATTAGAAGACGACCCAATTCTTAAAGAGATCTTTCCAGAACCACCCATCCTAGCTATTAAACAAGCACTGAACCTTGCTTAACCTCATCACCAAAAGCAAAATTCCTATGACCCAAACCACACCAAATGGATCCATACCATACCAGGACAAGTAATGTAAAACCTGAAAACACATCTGCACCACTCCCACAATAACCACAGCCCACAACAGAACCATCACCATTCCTGGATCTTACACCTGCACCTCCAGAAATGTAATATATCTCATGCAGTGCACAAAATGCCCTGATGGAAAATATGTAGGAGAAACAAAACAACAACTGTGTACCAGAATGAACGCACACTGAAAATCTATCTAAGACAAGAATACCCAATTGCCTGTGGGTGCCCACTTCTCATAAGGCAGTCACAACCTCTCCAATCTCACAGTTCTAATCCTCAAAGAGAATTTACAAAACACCTTTCATAGATGAGCCTATGAACTTCACTAAATAAATCTACTGGATACAAAAAATCATGGACTTAATACAGACACTGGATTGATGACACATTACGACTTGCCTGACATCTGATACACCAGGTACCTGCTTCAAGCTGACCACTTGCATTCCTTCACACATTTTCCTCCTGCCCCATCTCTCCACCCATTGTCTCCCAAATTTCCACTCATTTTCATTTTCACAGACTTCTTATTTCAGCTTCTTTTCTACCTTGGAAAACACATAACAGCAGCAGAGTCTCCCAATGCCTGAGGAAGGATATTTGTACCCGAAAGCTTACAAAGAGCATTTTTGCAACTATTTAGTTGGTCTAATGAAAGATTCATAGATTCATTGATGTTAGGGTCGGAAGGGACCTCAATAGATCATCGAGTCCGACCCCCTGCATAGGCAGGAAAGAGT
>NW_005842998.1:38317-49666 GCF_000455745.1 Alligator sinensis | reverse complement strand
TGTCCTTGTGGGTGCCACATGGTTTGGTGGTCCACAGCTTCCCCCGCCCTCATCTTCCCCTCCCCCTGATGAGCCTAGTTTAAAGCCCGCCGGAGGAGATCCGCCAACCTAGAAGAAAACACACGCTTACCTTTGGGGGACAGGTGAAGCCCATCCCAACTGCGCATGTCCATCGTCGTGACGTGCAGGTCGTTGTCCAGGAAGCCGAAGCCTGCCTCGAGACACCACTGCCGAAGCCACCAGTTGGTCTCTCTAATGCAGTTCTCATGCCGTCTTCCGGGTCCGTTCACTGGTAGGATGGAAGAGAATACCACCTGTGCACCAAACTCCCTCAGCACGCTGCCCAGAGCACTGTAGTCCATCATCAGGTGATCGGGGGTTCTCCTGACCACATCATTAGTACCCACATGGACTAGGACCATGGGGTAGTAATCAGTGAGCTTAATCCTGGCCTGGATTACTTCTTTCACGTCCTGAATCTTTGCTCCGGGCAGGCAGTAGACCTCTCATGTTGAGGGGTCCTGGCGACAGATGGGCCCTTCCGTACGTCTCAGGATGGAGTCGCCTATGATGAGCACTCGTCGCCGCCTCCTCTGGGTCTGCTTGAATCTCTTGACCTGTTCGGAGTGTGGAGAATGTGGTGTTGCTTCCTGCCCAAGGGTTTCCTCCTCTCCTTCCATCTCCTGCAGGGTCTCCAGGGCTGCTTACCTGTTCTCCAGTCGGACTGGAGGAACTGGTACCAGTTCGCTGCGAGCAGCTCCGGTCCTGGATGTGACTGTCTGCCACTCTGCTGTGGAGGGCACTTCCCAGGATGTTTCTTTCTTAGGTGCCTGGTCCTGCAGGGAAAAGAAATAGCTGTCAATTTCATCCTCCGCCTCCCTGATACCCCTCAGCGTGCTAACCTCCTCCCGGAGCTCCCTCACCTGCGACTCCAGAGCCCTAAGATGGGCTCCTGCCGGACAGGTGTGGGGGCCCCCAATCTCTCCCCCCCCGACCCTGCTGGGGATCCCCCTCAGGCCAGGAGATAGGGGGACATCAGCTCCCCCATGGGCTCGGTCAGGGGGAGGCCTCAGACCAGCCCAGGGTAGGCTTGGCCCCCTGGGCAGAGGCCCTAGCAGCACTCCTTGTTGACACCATTCTATAAGCTGCTGTTTGTAGATCTGTGCGGTGTCTATGCTCTACCCTTACAGGAGTCTCTCTCCTAGCCCTTCCTGCCCACCCACCGGCGTGAACGTTTGCATGCTTTGTTCGTGGTGCGCGGCTCGGAAGCGCGGCTTCCTACCGGCTCAGCTTTAAGGGACCCGGGGGGCTTCCCCTCTGGATCCGGCTTAGCTGTGCCAGGTCCCTCCACCCCACTTACCTTCGGGGGATCAGCTGTTGCTTCCCCCCGCTGTCGATTCCTCTGCTGCTGCTGCTTCTGGCCCCGGTCAGTAAGTAAGGAAAGGGGCTACACGGGCGTGCGGGGCACAGGGGTCAGTAAGTAAGTAAAGGGGCTACACGTGCGTGCGGGACACACGTGTGCCTGGATCCTCTCCTTCCACTGCTGGTTCCTGAGTGCTGGGAACTACGTCACCCCGCGGCTTTTAAAGCCCGCGGTTTGAATTTCCCGCCCCTGCCCCAACAGGCAATCAGGCGCCCCGGTCTACCCAGAAGTGCCTGCCGGCAGTTCTGCCCCCTACGCTCCCCCGCTGGGGGGATCCGGTGCTGCCAGAGCCTGCTTCCCAAGGGTTAGCCCCGGGGGTGCTCCCTGGCCTGGGGGGACAGTCCTCTCCCTAGCCCACCCTGTTTGCGAGCTCTGTTCACACTGCGCGGCTCGGGAGCGCGGCTCCCTACTGGCTCAGCTATTAGGGACCCGGGGGCTTCCCCTCCGGATCTGGCTCAGCTGTGCTGGGTCCCTCCACCCCACATCTTGTGAAAGATATCACATCTACCCAAAAAACCTTTCCTGCCTTAGAGAAAAGCATGCACCATAATGATACAAATGTTTTATATTCTCTACTATTCATTTCTCTTTTCCTTGCAATTGTGCAGATCCAGAAGAAATTAGGTCATGCAATTACATAGTGATATATTTCATCATTATTAGCTATGAAACTCTAAAGTGTTTATGCCGATTTGTATTGTGCATTTTGCTAGTCATACAGCAATAGAAGACAATATATTGCAAAGTTGTCTTAGAAAGGAAAATGTCACTTTTCAGAGGATAATCATGTAGCCACTAAAATAAGCATCAGTTTGAAAGTTGTCATGCCAACACAAAGTAGGAATCTGGCATCCATAAATCATACTTTCATTTGATAAAATTTGTTTCAGCCACAGTCCCTCCCTGCATTGGGGGGGTGGGGGATATGGAACTCATTAAGATTGAGTTGGACATCACCCACCATACAAATTGAACACTTATTCATCAAGGGTAAAATCCATCTTCCCCATGCAAAGTGCAAACAAACATGTTTTGCATGAGGGACGCTCATGGGAACTGGAGGGGATGCAATGTCTTTCAACACATAATTTGGAGACAATTCATTGCTATCTACTATATTATTGCAGCTGATGGTCATTTCACAAGAAAAATTTATAGCTGAATTTGGAGCACCACTTCAAATGAACATGACTTAACAATACAAATTTGCATTTATTAGTGTTTGTCATCCCTAGTGCTGTATAGACATGAATAAATGAAGTCTCACAACAGCTTAGTGAGTTAAAAGTTGGTGTCTGGGAGGGCAAGATATTTCACATTCCTCAACACATTATGTGAGAGCTGTAAGTGCTCAGAATTAGAGCTAGTCATTTCTTTTTTCAGAACAGTTTTGATTTGTTGAACACAAAATGCTTTACTTCACATTTCTCAGACTCAGCAGGACTTCAGCAAAGAAAAGTTTTAATTGATTTGAGATAGTTGGACTCCAATAGTACTTCTAGGCTCTACAGCATCGTGGAAAACCCACTGGTCAGACTGCCCCAACTTAAGGGACTTTGTTGTTTTCATTGTTGGCTGCTACAAAGCTGACAGTCTGACAGCATAGAAGTGTTAGGTGTGTACAGAAGTGCTCCATGCACATTTTACAGTGCTGTAATTTAGAGCACTTTTTATAGTACTATAAAAGTTACAGTGCTCTTAAACATGACAGAAGTGCACTGTCTGCTACAGGGGGGACCTCTGAGTCTCCCTGCACTTTCTGGGCTGGGAGGTGGGGGCACTCCACAGCCTCGTGGAGCTCTCCATTGGTCAGAAATTTGACCAGAGTACAGAAGCTATTTAGAGTGTTGTACATCGCTAAAGTGCTGTAAAATAAAGCACTTCCAATTTAATGCCTCGTTTAACAAGGGTTCATTTAAAATGCTGTACCCATTTTTAAAGTGCTATAAAGCCATGCACTTCTATTAAGTCACAGCAAAAAGCACTTTAAAAGGCAAAAAAAGCAACCTCTGTACACATCGGGACCCTCAGGGCACCCACGCTTCCTCCTACAGAGCTGAAATTTGATGCTTGAAAGTCTTTGCGTAGGCTCTCAGAGCCTGTAGCTTCAAGCCAGCCATGCCATGCAGACTGAATTGGACTGGAAGACCCAGTGCTTGCAGGGACTCTGAGCCCAGGACAGTCTACTTTGTTAAGTGAAAGAGAGGCAACCCATCTGATGGCTCTATGGCAGAGAGCCAAGAGCTGGTGTCCCCTGCAAGAGCCTACTGGAACCAGTGGTTGTGTTCTGCAAAGGCTTGCATTACACAGAGATGAGCAATTCTTATTCAGACGCTTAGGCCACATGCATACAAAGTCCTTCCTGACCACAGGACTGCCTCTGACAAAATAAATCCTGCCCTCTTGCTCTCACTCAGGTACAACAGGAACTGACAATTAGCCAAAGCAGCTCAGGGTAGGTTCGAGTCCCCCTTCCCCACTGCCACATCATGTCAGGGTGTGCTCACAGCCACTCCAAACTATCCATTCTGCCTTAGAGCCAGTCTCTGGTGTACACAAATTGGAGAATGCCCAGCAGAGGGCAATGAAAATGGTTAGAGGACTGGGGCACATGACTTAGGAGGAGAGGCTGAGGGACCTGGGCTTATTTAGTCTGGAGAAGAGAAGACTGAATGGGGAGTTAATAACATCCCTTAACTACCTGAAGGGTGATTACAAAGAAGATAAAGCTAGACTGCTGTTAGTGGCGGCAGATGACAGAACAAGGATCAATGGTCTCAAGTTTCAGGAAGGGAAGTTTAGGTTAGATATTAGGAAAAACTCTCTTGTAGCAAAACCCCCAGGTTTTTCTTTTTTTTTTCTTAGAAATATGACATCCCCTTTTCCCCATCATTTCTGCCTTTTTCTCTCCCCTCCTCTATTCCCTATGGGTATATATATATAAGTAGTTATAAGTTAAGTTGAAACCCTGTGTACATAAGTCCTCTTTTACAGTAACCATGAGCTATTGTAATAGTGTTTTGCTGCATGTGTTGGATTACTGTAATGGATTACACCGTATGGTTATTGTGTCTTAAGTGTCTCGTTGTTAATATTTTATGATTTAGGCCTGCAATGTGGGTTTGCATGAGTGATGTCAAGTATCCATTTTGTGTCAGGTTCCCATCTTGTTCCCATCTTGTCCCCATGCCTTGTTGTGTAAGTATGTTGCAATTATGACTCACATTTAAGTCTGTAACCTCTCCCATGTAAATTGGTTTTCCTTGAATTCCTGAAACAAAAGAGTGAATGGATGAATGAAACACAATGATAGCAGGACCCCCTACTAAATCACGCCACCATCAAAACCAATACCTGGACCAATGACCCAGCCATTGGAACCACCCTCAGCATTCAAGAAACAAAAGATGAGGCAACCCACCATTGTGCCAAGGCTGCACATGCTCAGTATGAACATCTGGAACCCTCTGGAACAGGACTGACACTGCCTGGAAATGCCCTCCCTATAGGACATCTTATGTAGTCTGCCCCATAAAAAGGGGTAGTGAAGACTGATTCCTGGGGATGCCCTCTCCATCTGGACCAGCACCATGCCACACCACCTATCCACCCAGAGGCCCTGCCAGTGACCCCCTCCCCACCCATCTCGCTTTGGACAACACCTTGCTGGAGAAGACCCCGACTGGCCATCGAGGATCAACTCACACCACCCCCACCCTCTCTTCAACCAAGGATTTGGACTCTGTTTCTCTTCCCTACCTGGACTCCAGCCCTTCCACTGAGTCTCTTTCTCCTGCTACCATTGTGTAAGTGTGTGTGGGAGTGCTTGTGTGAGTGTGTGTGGGAACCAAGCTGTACAGTACAGTGTTCATTTAATAAAACTTTTATTTGGACCCCTGAGTTGGGTTTTGCTTTACTATGGTCCTGGCTCCTCTCCCCTCTAACTTCTGTCTCATTTCTCCCTCTCCTGCTTCTGGCTCACCACCACCTCCAACACCTGTCCCATGCTCCTGTGGCTCCAGCCATCCTGAGCTCCTCTCTGCCTGCAAACCCCTGTTTCTTTGCTATTGCCTTATCCCTGCTGCCTTTCCCCCTGATCTCTGACACTTGCTCTTTAGTTACCGAGAACCCCAAGCATAGGTACCACAGGCACCAACACACACATACTGTCACCTGAGTCAGTCTTTAACCTGTATGTATATGTGTATGTATATGTGTACTGTGTATGATTTCATGTCATTATCATTAGAGCGTGTATGTGCTTGAATGGGTGATAGGTACGCACGTGCCTAGACTAATCTTGGATGTATATGTGCCTGAGTTGAGTGTGTGTGTGTGTGTGTGTGTGTGTGTGTGTGTGTACACCTAATTGATTTGTGTGTTTGTATACATGCAACTGTGTCACACCCTCCCATCTAACAGCGCAACTTTGAGATCCTGAGAGTTGGTCTGACTCCACAGAGCAACACTCTCACTAGGATGGTAGTAAAGCACTGGAACATGTTATCCAGAGAGGTTATGGGATCTCCATCCTTGGAGGTTTTTAAGACCAAGGTAAACAAAGCCTTAGGTGGGATAATATAGTTGGAGATGGTTGTGCTTTGAGCAGGGGATTGAACTAGAAGACCTCCTGCGGTCTCTTCCAGCCCTAATTTTCTATGATTGTATAATTTGACAAGAGGAAGTCATGCTTAACCAACCTGATGTCCTTCTATGACAATGTGATAGGATTTGTAGATGGATGAAAGTCCTAACAGGAGAAGATACTGAGTCACAATGACCTTTGCAGTCATCACTGTCAAGGTATGTTAAAATTCTGGTAGAATTACTATAAAGGGTATGAGAATAGAGCATTTTGTCAGGCTAATTCCTGCCCTTGCTCTTCCTCAATCCTCCTGCCCTCCCCATGCAGATCTCAAAACTTAGAAAGTTCCCTTTGTTATAAGTGACAGACCATATCCCACAGACAGCATTATATCTCTGGCCTCCACCACACAGTCACACAGTGAGTTCAGTTCAGTCATAGATCTAAGAGACACAATCAGTGACAGGTCAAAAATAACAACCTAATTACTCAGCAGAGACAAAAAGTCGAAAAAAAGAAAGAGCTAGAAAAAAACACCGTGTATACCAAAAGATCTTATGTGCATAACTATTTACATTTGTTTCTAAAAAAAAAATCTCAAATCTATAATGCTCTGGAAATTTTTCATTGTCCACCCTTTATTCTCTTATATTAAATTCAGTTCAAGACTCTAGCACTTGCATTTTATTAAATAGTCTATTCTCAGCTTATTCAGGTTATCCTAGTTTAACCCTATCAATCCTTCCAACCATTCAATGAGTCAGATTAACTGGACACTTGGCCAGCACCTAGTTCCAAAATGAAACTTGGAAAACAGTTAGTCCCCACACAAATGAAGCATGGAATTTGTATCTGTACGTTGCTGTGGAGATGCCGTGCAAAGATTTCTTAAGATTCTGCAGGTCTTGGCAAGAAACTTTTTGTCTCCCAGAAACCCAGTGACAGGTAATATTACTGAGTTTCAGTTTTATTATGTGAAGTCCCATTGAAATGCAGGGTACAAGTATCTGATTCATTTCAGTGCAACTTTGTAAAAAGAAAGAGAGAGAGAGAAAGAGAGAGAGCTGATATTCCTGACCACAAAACAAGTCACACACTAGGAGGGGAAGTTTGTATTCTTTCTTTGCAACTACAGTCCAGTTTCATTTTGAATAGAATCATGCAATCAACAATCAAAAGCATCACAGAATATTTCACAGTTGATCACTGACCTCTTTACATGCTGATACAGGGCCTGCCTTGCACCAGGGGTTGTTGCTTTCAACAGCATAACGTAAATGGAAAAAAACTATCAGTTGGATTTGCTAGGATTATATACTCGCATTGCATGGGTCCCAAAGAAGACAAAGCAGTGAAATCCTGCAGGGCTTGATCTGAAGTCACCAAAAAAGCTCCTACAGATGCCAATAAGTTTTGAATCAAGGCTGTAAGTCAAAAATCATTTGTATAGTGTTCAAAGTTGAATTGCAACAAATTAATTTGTACATTTAAGTGTCAATATTCATATCCTTGGAATAGCTGGGAAGAGAGGAAGGCAAATGAATCCAGGGTAGAAAACATAAAAATAACAAGGCATGTGTAAATGAAATGGGAACCCTAAATTAAAGTGGTGGGTTTTAAAAAACACTGCTTCGATTTAGGACCAATTAAACTCCCGTGTCGTGCACACACCCCGTTGACCTACCTGCCTTTCTGGCGGGGAGGGAAGGGCAAGCTGCTGGCAGGCGGAGCAGTCCCTGGACTGTGGATGGGGGGGGCTGGTGCTTCCCTCCATGGCAGCAGTGGCCCCCACTCCAGGTGGCACCTGCCTGCAGGCACCTTGCTTGGGCAGTCCCAAGGGGCACTGCAGCTGTGGAGGGAAGCACTGGGCCCCTGAGCAGCTCAGGCAGGCTCCAGGGGGGAGGGAAAAAAAGATCAGGCTCTTGGGTTTTTTGGATGGAGCCTACCTCCCTGGGCTGCTGCAGGGCTTCCTGCAGAGCTGTGGAGCTGCATGGAGCCCGGTGCTTTGCTCCACGGCTGTAGGGGCAGCAAACTAAAACTCCTCAGAGGCGTTTTAGTCTGCTGCGCCCCATGACATTTAAGGCACACTATGCTACCAAATTTCCTACAGCGGCTGGAATTAATGCACAATACACCACCGAGGTGTGCTAACACTGACACAATTAAAACTGTGCAAAAGCATTTAGCCCACTTTGAAGTGTTGTGCACACATGCCCCTCATTTTGTCCACACACAGCCATAGAAAATTAGGGTTGGAAGGGACCTCAGGAGGTCATCGAGTCCAGTGGTTCTCAACCTTTTTTGCTCCAAGACCCATTTGTAACCATCAATGGCCAGTCCCAAACCAGTTCCCCTCACTCCTGACCCACTGCCCCCTGCCCCCAGGCTCAAGCCCCAGTGTGTGGGGCAGGATAGCATGTCTGGGGCCTGGGGGGCCCCAAGCAGCCTCTTGCAAAGCTGGAACTCTGCCAGCCTACAAGGGAAATGCCAGGGTTTCCTACATTTTTCTCCTTTAAAAGAGACTCCATTTTTAAAGTTTGTTCATGACCCTTTCAGAAATACTGATTTAGTCCAACCCCCTGCTCAAAGCATGACTGTCCCCAATTATATCATCCCACTCAAGGCATTGTCTACCCAGGTCTTAAAAACTTCTAAGATGAAGATTCCACAACCTCTGGGTAACTCCCAATGTTTTACTGCCCTCCTAGAGAAAGTTTTACCTAATATCCAACCTAAACTTCCCTTGCTGCAACTTGAGACCATTGCTCCTTGTTCTGTCATCTACCACCACTGAGAACAGTCTAGCTCCATCTTCTTTATAACCACCCTTCAGGTAGTTGAAGACTTCTCTTCTCCAAGAGACTGGAGAAAATCAAAGTGAAAAATAGATATGAGGTCAGCAGTAGTAATGGGCTGGAAATCGTAGAAATGTGAAGTGATTGGGTACAAGGGGAATGGCAAATGCTGAAGGAGATCGGGTCACAGCTGAAGCAGGAGAACTCCACAACACAGAACTCAGAAGAACCATGCTAGGTTATTTGATATCACCTATGGTTATGACTAAGGCTGTGCAAGCCTTCAGATCCTTCTTCAGATCCGGACCCACTTCAGATGCTTCAGCATCTGAAACAGCATTTCCGAGTTGAAGCGGGATACCAGCAATGGTCTCTGGAGCGGGTCAGGGGCATCCGAAGTGCCTTGGAACTGCTTGGGCCATTTTGAGGGAATTAGAAAAGGGAGGGGGAGCGGGGGAGGGATGGAGAGTGGGAGCGGGTGAGGGAGGGGGAGCAGGGGTACCGGACCCACTTCAGATGCTTCAGCATCTGAAACAGCATTTCCGAGTTGAAGCGGGATACCAGCAATGGTCTCTGGAGCGGGTCAGGGGCATCCGAAGTGCCTTGGAACTGCTTGGGCCATTTTGAGGGAATTAGAAAAGGGAGGGGGAGCGGGGGAGGGATGGAGAGTGGGAGCGGGTGAGGGAGGGGGAGCAGGGGTAGGGGGAAAGACTGATGTCTGTAGGTAGCCAGGGAGAAGGATTTCTCCCTGGCTACCTTTCCAATGGCAGCATCTGTGGGATGGGACTAAAAAAAGTATAAAAGCCCCTGTTTCCAGCCCTTCTGTAGCTTGTTCCCTGTCAGCAGCTGTGTGAGAGGGGAACGCTGCAACTGAGATCTGCCTGCTGCTTTTTCGTGTTATAAAGGAGTGGTTAGGATTTAGCTTAACTTAGCTTAGTTTAGCTTAGCTATTCAATTCAATTATCAGTAGTATTACAATTCAATTTATTTCTTTGAATTATTTTTTGGGGAATTTGTTTTGGAAACTTTGCAAAAAGACAGTTGTGTTTTCCCAGCCAGTGTTTCATAGATTTCATAGACATCAGGGCTGGAAGGGACCTCGGAAGATCATCGAGTCCAGCCCCCTGCCCAAAGGGCAGGAAGTCAGCTGGGGTCATAGGATCCCAACAAGATAAGCATCCAGTTTGCTCTTGAAGGTGTTCAATGTAGGTGCTTGAACCACCTCCGATGGCAGGCTATTCCAGACCTTGGGGGCTCAGACAGTAAAGAAATTCTTCCTTATGTCCAGTCTGAAACGGTCTTGCAGTAGTTTATAACCATTCGACCTTGTCATCCCTTGGGGCGCTCTGGTGAACAAACGTTCCCCCAGATACTGGTGGTCACCCCTGATAAACTTATAGGTGGCCATCAGATCACCCCTGAGCCTGCGCTTTTCCAGGCTAAAGAACCCCATGGCTCTCAGCCTGTCATCATAAGATCTATTTTCCTAACCTCTGATCATGCGCATGGCTCTTCTCTGGGAAGACACACAAATAATTTCATTCACAGCACAAGACAAGATAGACAATATCGTGAGAGCCAGAAAGAAGACACACAATTTAATTCAGAACAAAAGAGACAATACAGTGAAAGCCAGAAAGAAGACAGACAAATAATTTCATTCACAGCACAAGATAGACACAGATATTCACAGGAGAACAAGACAGACAGATATACAATAGGATTGCCACACACACACAGACCTTTTGCAGCACAGGAAAGATCAATATGAAGGGTGCTGGAAAGGCAGGTGCCAGGTCTTCTGGCAGGGGTGGGAGAGGGGATAAGGAGAGAGCTAGAGCTGCAAGCCCCACCCCGCCCCAAACACAGATGCACTCTATTCCCGAGCAGCCATGACATCAGTGCTGCCAGTGGAAGCCAGGCAGTGGGAGCAGTGTCTGCACCTAACATCCCTGCACCTGCACCACCTCCACTCAGTCCAGAAGTGGGCACCAGCAGTGGAATCACTGCCTCTTCCACCCCAATTTCAGCTCTCAGCGTGCTGCTCCTCTGGCAGTGGGAGGCTCTGGAACCAGGGATGCTGAGCGCGCTGACTCAAGCAATTCTGGGGACTGAGTGGAAATCAGAGTTTGTGCTCCACACCCCTCAAGTTTCCCCTAGACCCAGGTCTCCTCTGGAAAGCAGCACTTCAGAGGAGGCTGTAGGAAGTTGGCTTCAGTTCTGGTGATGAGGTTAGGTGCTTGTTTGAATGTACAAACCACTTTTCAGAGCTGGGCCTATGAACTGCACTTCATCAGTCTCCTAGGTATTAGGTACAGAAACTCATAGACTCAATATACACAGTGGAGTTCTGGCATACTGAGACCTGCTGGACATCTGACACCCCGTGCACCTCTGCACTTTTACCTGCATTGCTACATCCCCCTTTCCCCTCTACCCCCCACCCCAGTCTGTCCCTCCCTCCCTGACACCTCCATTTCCATTTTCACTGACTGGCTTTCTTGCCTGCATTGCAGGCCAGGCCAGCCTCTGGCTTCTTTACTATT
>NW_005842998.1:37386-37906 GCF_000455745.1 Alligator sinensis | reverse complement strand
CAAGGAGGGCAAGAAAGCCAGGCAGGGAAAGGGGAAAGGGAGGCGTTGGGGGGGGGGAGGGACAGGCTGGGGTGAGGGGTAGGAGGGAAAAGGGGATATAGCAGCTCAGGTGAAAGTACAGAGGTGCCTGGGGTGTCACATGTCCGGCCGGTCGCAGTGTGCCAGAACTCCACTGTGTATATGGAGTCCATGAGTTTCTGTACCTACTACCTGGGAGGCTGATAAAGTGCAGTTCATAGGCCCAGCTCTGAAAAGTGGTTTCAATTGTAATGTGTTCCCTCTCAGGATCAGGCCTGAGGGACTGGAGGCAGAGTGTTTTTTTGGTGAGGAATATGCTCCCACAGGTAGTTGGGTTTTGTTGTCCGATAGATTCTGGTGTGCAGTTTGTGGGGGTACTGGAGATAGTGGGCAGGTTTTGTGTTTTGAGCTGTAGGAAGTTGGCTTCAATTCTGGTGATGAGGTTAGGTGCTTGTTTGAATGTACAAACCACTTTTCAGAGCTGGGCCTATGAACTGCACTT
>NW_005842998.1:28254-36960 GCF_000455745.1 Alligator sinensis | reverse complement strand
AGGTAGTAGGTACAGAAACTCATGGACTCCATATACACAGTGGAGTTCTGGCACACTGCGACCTGCCGGACATCGGACACCCCAGGCACATCTGCACTTTTTCCTGCACTGCCCTTTCTCCCCTCACCCCCTAACGCCTCCATTTCCAGTTTCACTGACTGGCTTTCTTGCCTGCATTGCGGAGCAGGCAAGCCTCTGGCTTCTTTACTATTCCTTCCATCCAGGACCAACTGCAGGTACTTCCTCAGCCTGACAAAGGGGTTTTCAACCCTAAAGCTTCCAAAGATACATTTTTTAAGTACTCCTTTTTTTCATAATACACACACAGACATAAAAACACAAGATAAGCCATCACACACCATGAATAACATCCTATGTCCAACACAACACAACATCTTTACTTCTTGCTGTCAATTCCTTTATAAAATGACAGGCTCGGTGACAGTTCTGTGTGGGTACCTTTGATGCTGCTGCTGATGCTACTGGTGTTGAGCCAGCTAACTTATTGTACGTGTTGTCACATAAAGTGGAGGACCAGGCGTGAGGCTGTAGGGGAGGAGGCAGCCTCAGTGGGGCACACTGCCGTGTTGTTCAGAGGCCCCAGTGCCAGGAAGGGCACACCTTAATACACACACGGCATCACCCACCCACATCACGAGTTTTGCCTGTCAGCAGCTTGGGGTGCAGGGCCCCAAACGACAGACTCCCCCAGCGAGAGAGACACAGTGGCAGGCAGGCTTCGTGGCCTGGCAGGGCCCAGCACACACTCAGGCCTGCTCTAGGACACACACAGCTGGCAGTCTTTGTGGCCTCAGGAAGAGCTAGCACCCCTGCAGGTTTCAGCCTGCTGCACCTTAACACACACAGGGTCATTTGTGTCATGAGTTTTGCCTGTCAGCAGCTTAAGGTGCAGTTCCCCCACAACCCCTGCACCGATCGTCTTGAAACTTGGCAGGCTTTTTGGCCTCAGCAAGAACTACCACCCCTGCAGTTTTGACCCCCGTGTTGTAATACATAGATGTGACAGGAGCTTTGCTTTCATGCAATTTCCCCCCAGCCCCTGCATCAATCTTCTTGCAACTTGGCAGGCTGTGTGGCCTCAGTAAGAGCTACCATCCCTGCAGTTTTCAGCCCCCTGTGGTATAACATATAGCCATGACATGTGTTCGGCTTTCAAGAATTGGGGTACAGTTCCCCCCCAACCCCTGCACTAATCTTCTTGAAACTTAGCAGATTTCATGCTCTTAGCAGAGGCTATCACCCCTGCAAGTTTCATAAAAATCATAGAAAAAACAACAAAGTTATAGACCTTCCATTTATTCCCCATTATACCCTATGGCCGGATCTCTGAGGTGGCTCTGAAGCGTCGGAGCTGCTTCGGCCGGATCAAGGCAGAAACCCAGTCCGGAGCTCTGGATCGGATCACGGCTATCCGAAGCGGCTGGATCCCAAGCCAGATCAGACCGCTGCCAACTCGCACAGCCCTAGTTATGACCATAGATTCTGAGTGAAGGGTACAGCCTCTATAATTTCCTATAGCCACATCCTACTTCTCAGCATTTCCTATAGACTGGCTTGGATACCTTCTCACTGAGCTGGCTTTTGTGGGTTTCATTCTTGGTACCTAACTGTCTCCATGCATTTGTGTGGGGGGCTGAGGCGCCTGACTTGGGGCTGTACATTTCATTGGCAAAAAGATGCGTAGAAGTTTGGCCCCACAACACTGAGCATCACAGCACCTATACAGCCTTTTGTGATCATCATTGCTCCAGAAGCATAGAGAAAACCCAGTTGGATAATAGTGGGCAGGAAGTGGAAGACGTTTTCTCCACCTCTCCCATTCACCCACTGAAATCCAGCTAGTAGAGCAGTTAGCATGGTGGGTGGCTGCACCTAAATAACATTTACAGCAAGTTACTTCCACTATGGCAAGCAGTTGGGTGGCAGGAAAAGAATGATAACTCTGAGGGCACCTTCTGGTGTGACACAGCCACATGGGAGCTTTTCACAAGGTGGTACCTAACAGCTCTGTCTGGCCAAGAATGGATTTTTTTTAATTAAGAAAAAATACAGACTTCAGAAATGAATTATTTCATGTAGTCAGGCTAACCATATGCTTGATTTGCATTATGCATTTGCATCACCTAAGTTTAATATCATATGCTGAATCCTTCTGGTTCGCATTCATGGCAAGCAGTGTTTATTTATAGTGAATGTTACTAGTTAGAACGCAGAGGAATCTATTATCATTGAATCGTTAATCAATTGTCAGCAATATTTGTTTTCTTATGAGATATTATTTCCTAAGAGAAAAATACAGAAAGGCCAGGTCATATTCTGAGAAGCATTAATACAGGGTATTGTATAAATCCAAAATCAATCTGCAATCTTGCCTTCAGTCCAAGAGAATCAGGCCAGTGTCTAGATCACTAAACTAAAGCTGGCTCTAGTTTACAGAAAGGATGACAATTAAAAAGGGCTCAGGAAACTTCATTATTGATATAAATGAAAGAGTTAATGAGTTTATTAGATGTAAATGTTGGGCCAAGGTTAGATATGCCTGATGAGTTTCTTAATGATAATGGTTCAGCTCATGCTCATACATGGGCCTCTAATGAAGATCTATTGCCTTCTTGTTTTATCCAATTTTATTTAGTGAGGTTAAGAAAGCATTACTTCAAATGAGTTTAAATAAAAGAGCAGTGGCAAGCAACCTTGACCACAAATTACTTAAAATAATTGCTTCATCCATAGTAAAATCAGGAACTGATTTATGTCACTTGTCTTTTTTGGTTGGTGAAATATCCTAATTTTACCATACACTGTGACATTTCTCACAAAGGTGGACTAAAAGTAAATGCTCTCTGTTATTTAACTGTCATAAAAAATGTTGGCGTGTGCTCAGTTTTCTGATCATTTTAAATATGGGATTTCATATTGGTATATACCAATATAAAGATCCCATACAGCAGCAGCTGGCAATGTATTTTAGTTAATGACTGGAATGGCCTAATTCAGGTCATGGAGTGGGCAAAGCCCCACATTGCCTGAACACCACTGAAGCTCCCCAATTGTGCAAGCTGGATCTGGTCCACAGGCTGAAACTGGCCCACAGACCACACACAGGTTGCCAACCCCTGCCTTAGTCAGTTCTACCACTACTTTAAATTTGCAGATAATAATAGAAGGATTCCATGAATATTTTTACTTGGCACCTCAGAAATATTGGTTTGATTCACACTGCCACCAGCTGATCATTTATGCATGACATTTAAATGTTGGGGAGATGTAAATCTGTCTAGATAGTTATATCACTATCATCATCATCATCACCACAATTATCATGATATCTGAGCACCGGAAATGAGCAGGTCTCAAATGTATCATTTACTTTGTCTCCTGTTTTTTGTTTAATGACACATCCAGGTAATGAGCAGAAAGAGGTAGTTAGCCATGTTAGACTGGAGTCAGTCAGAAGGCAGGATAGAAATGTACCTTGGTGAGTAACTAAGTATAATGCATATAGAGAACATAAGCTTTCATAAACCCAAGGGAGCTTGGGTTCACAAAAGCTTGTGCTCTTTCTATCTAAAGGTGTATCTACCTTGACATCCAGGTAATACCACTTGTCCAACTGGAATAGCGTACACTAAATAACGTTCTTCCCTACAAAAAATGCATGAAGGTGAGAAGGTTCCCCAGCACGCTCAGCTGCAGACCCAGAAGTGGACTAGAAGCCCCCCTGTGCCCTCCCAGCTTGACGACTGGTGCCTCCTAGGTCAGGGGGGTACCCAGGGTCCCCCTGAGGCCAATTGCTGAGCCAGGGGGCCTCCCTACGCACTACCCGGCAGACCCAGAAGTGGACCAGAAGTAGTTCCAGTCCACTTCCATGTTTGCCACCAAGCACACGGAGGGTTCCCCACACTCCTGTGGAATGCTCCATCTGCCTCAGCACTGCAGTGTTCACGAGCTGCACTTGGTACCTCAAGGTATGTAAAAAAAGCTTTTAAAGCTGCGTCTATGTCCGAATCGCTGATTCTCTGAATCAGCATCGACTCTTGAGATTCAGAATCAGCCAAATCAAATCACGGACAGTGATCCGAATCAATGAATTGAATCACTGTCCCCAATTCAGGCCTAATCTGAATCCAAATTGAATAGGGTTCACTTCTCCCACCCCTACAGAAGACCTTGGATTCCAGCCTGGCCAGAAAATTTCCTACCTGTTTCATCCAATAAATGCAAAATGGAGTGGGTCTTCTCCAAATTGGGGAGAAGGGACAGGCTAATACCTAACCTGTGGTATGGTAGCTAAATCACTATACTGGAAAGTAGGAGATTCTTAGAATCATAGAAAATTAGCGTTGGAAACGACCTCAGGAGGTCATTAGGTCTGATCCCCTCCTCAAAGCAAGACCATCTACAACTAGATCATCCCACCCAAAGCTTTGTCTAGCCAGGTCTTAAAAACCTGTAAGGATAGAAATTCCACAACCTCTCTGGTTAGCATGTTCCAAAGGTTTACTACCCTCCTAGTGAGAAAGTTTTTCCAAATATCTAACCTAAACTTCCCTTGCTACAACTTGAGACCATTGTTCCTTGTTCTGTCATCTGCCACCACTGAGAACAGTCCAGGTCCATCCTCTATGTAACTGCCCTTCAGGCAGTTGAAGGCTACCATTGAATCCCTCCTCACTCTTGTCTTCTCCAAACTAAATAAGCCCAGTTTCCTCAGCCTCTCCTCAGAAGGCAAGTGCCTCGCTCCCAAAAACATTTTCATTGCCCTCTGCTGGACTCTTTCTTTATGCTGCAGACCAGCAAACTCACTCAAATAATTTTGCCACAAATGATCTGATTTGCATATCAAATTCGCATATTTAAATTTAAATTTGTGTGTTTGCATTTAGTTATTATGTGGCGGGGGAGGGCTGTGAGAGTAGCCGGGTCTGCCGGATAAGTCTGTTGTGGGGAAGGGGTATGGGGTGGTATACTGAGGCCACAGTGGTGGAGGAGGGAGTGAGGCTGGGGCAGGGGCAGCAGCAGGGACTGCCCAGCTAGGGTGGGGCACTAGACTAAGCTGCATGGGGGTGAGGGGTGGCTCCCCAAAATTCCCAGGCTCGTCGCATGGGTTTCCTCCCCCCTTAGCAGCTGCAGCCTGGGCTTGCACCCCAGCCAGGGCAGCTCCTTCCCCCAGGCGGTTCTGGCACTGAGTTCTGCCTCCCCTCCCCCCCCAACCCCTCCCGCTGCGCAAAGAGGCTCTCGGGCTGCCCCACACAGCCCTGCAGGGACTTGCTGCTGAGACCCTGCGCAGAGCGGGGATGCAGCACTGCCAAGCTGCTTGCCCCGGCCCTAGCCCACCCTGCCCCATGCAGATCTGGGGGCATGTGACCCCCCCACCCCATGCACTCCCAGCGTGTGCGCAGTGGTGAGAGCCACCAGCGCCTCCCAGATGAGACATGGCTCCATCCCGTGTTCAGCCCGGGAACAGCCCAGTGCTTTCCTAGCCCTAGCCAGCCCTGCCCTGCCCTGCCCAGATTGGGGGCATGCACCCCTCCATGCCCTCCTGGAATGCACGCAGATGCAGGACCTCCCCTCCCTGTGCCTCCCAGACAAGCTGCAGCTCC
The DNA here is from genome assembly GCF_000455745.1 of Alligator sinensis. Taxonomy (NCBI): domain Eukaryota; kingdom Metazoa; phylum Chordata; order Crocodylia; family Alligatoridae; genus Alligator; species Alligator sinensis. Next base: position 31,336 of record NW_005842998.1, on the reverse strand, counting down.
ATCCTGCGCCTGCGCCTGCCCCAGCCCCAGCAGCTGCACTCCCTCCCTCACTGAGGGGGTCTATGGGAGTAGGGCTAGTGCCATAGCCCAACAGCCAATGCTTTGCAGCCTGGTACTGGGCCACGGCCTGGTGGTTGGAAACCCTGATCTAATCCAACCCCCTGCTCAAAGCAAGACCATCTCCAACTAGATCATCCCAGCCAAAGCTTTGTCTAGCCAGGTTTTGAAAACCTCCAAGGATGGGGATTCCACAACCTCTCTGGGTAACCTGTTCCAGTGTTTTACTACCCTCCTAGTGAGAAAATTCTTCCTAATATCTAACCTAAACTTCCCTTGCTGCAACCCTTGAGACCATTGGTCCTTGCTCTGTCATCTGCCACCACTGAGTACAGTCTAGCTTCATCCTCTTTTGAACCCCACTTCAGTTAGTTGAAGGCTGCTTTTAAGTCCCCTCTCAGGGAAGACTTATAGTCCTCTTCTCTAGACTAAATAAGCCCAGTTTCCTCAGTGTTTCCTCATAAGTCATGTGCTCTAGCCTCCTCACCATTTTTTTCATCTTCCGTTGGACTCTCTCCAATTTGTCCACATCCTTTCTGTAGCGGGGGGCCCAAAACTGAACACAGTACTCCAGATGTGGCCTCACCAGTACTGAATAGAGGGGAACAATCACTTCTCTTGACCTACTGGCAACACACCTACCAATGTAGTCCAGTATGCCATTAGCCTTGGCAACCAGGGTACACTGTTGGCTCATATTCAGCTTACTGGGCATTGTAACCCCCAGGTCCTTTTCTGCAGAGCTGCTGCCCATCCAGTCAGCCCCCAGCCTGTACTGGTGCATGGGATTGTTCCCTCCTAAGTGCAGGACTTTGCACTTGTCCTTGTTGAACCTCGTGAGATTCCCTTCAACCCAATCCTCCAATTTGCCTAGGTCACTCTGAATCCTATCCTTACCCTCCAGTGTATCTACTTCCCCCAGCTTGGTGTCATCTTCAAAGTTGCTGATGGTGCACTCTATGCCATCTTCCAGGTCACCGGTGAAGACATTGAACAAAACCGGCCCCAGGGCCAACCCCTGGGACACTCCACCACTTGATACTGGCTGCCAACTAAACATCAAGCCATTGATTACTACCATCTGAGTCTGATGCTCCAGCCACTTTTCTATCTACCTTACAGTCCATCCATCCAGCCCATACTTCCTTAGCTTTCCTGAGAGAATGTTGTTGGAGGCCATATCAAAAGTCTTGCTAAAATCAAGGTACATCACATCTACCGGTCTCCCCGCATCCACAGGGCCAGTCATCTCATCATAGAAGGCAATCAAGTTGGTCAGGCATGACTTGCTCCTGGTGAATCTATGCTGATTGCTGCTAATCACCTTTTTTCCTCCAAATGCTTAGAAATGAATTCCATGAAGATCGGCTCTATGATTTTTTGAGGGACTGAGATGAGGTTGACTGTTCCATAGTTCCCGGGATCCTCCTTCTTCCCTTTCTTAGATATGGGCACTATGTTCGCCCTTTTCCAATCATCCACAACCTCTCCTTATCACCATGAGTTTTCAAAGATGATGGCCAATAGCTCTGCAATCACATCAGCCAACTCCCTCAGCACCCTCGGGTGCATTCCATCCAGCCCCATGGACTTGTGCATATCCAGCTTTTCTAATTAGTCCCTAACCTGTTCTTTCAGCCCTGTGGGCTGCTCACCTCCTCCCCAAACTGTGCTGCCGGGTGCAGGAGTCTGAAAGCTGATCATGTCTGTGAAGACTGAAGCAAAAATGGCATTGAACACATCAGCCTTTTCTGCATCCTTTGTCACAAGGTTCCCTTCCCTATTCAGTAAGGGACCCACACGTTCCCTGATCCTCCTCTTGCTACTGACATACTTGTAAAAACCCTTCTTGTTACTCTTTACATCCCTTGCTAGCTGCAATTCCAATTATGCTTTGACCTTCCTGACTTCATCCCTGTATGCCCAAGCAATACTTTTATATTCTTCCCTGGTTATTTGTCCAAGTTTCCACTTCTTATAAGCTTCCTTTTTGTGATTTAGTTTACTGAAGAGTTTCCTGCTAAACCAAGCTGTTCTTCTGCCATACTTGATAGTCTTCCTGCATACCAGGATGGTTTGTTCCTGCACTCTCAGTAAGGCTTCTTTGAAGTATAGCCAGCTCTCCTGGACTCCTCTCCCCCTCAGTCTGGCTTCCCAAGTGATCCTACCCATGAGTTCCCTGAGAGACTTGAAGTCTACTTTTGTAAAGTTCATCTTGGGGTCCTCTATCATCTTGGGGTCCTTACTCTGCTGCTCTCTATCTTTCCTTTCTGCAGAATCCTGAAATCTATCATCGTGTAGTCACTGCTGCCCAAGTTTATTTAATACTTGTATTAGCAAGTACTTATGCTAGTGCTGTAACCTCTCAGCTATTGGGGCTAAAACACAGGAGAACCCACCTCCTGGTTTCATCCAGGACTTACACCCAGGCTCATGGGTACATAACTGCCCAGCCACTGAATAGCTTACTTCGCAGGCTTGGTAGCACATGGATGCTTAGGTGTCTACGCTGCACAATTACTGGAATTGCAAATTGTGCACAAGTACCAAAAATGCCATTTATGCAGCTGTGGGTAAGTACCATTTAAATGCATGGAGGGTGATGGAATACTGGCTTCTGTGTCAGAGACTTGTATTTAGCAACATAGCACAAGAAAAAAATTAGGATTGAAAGGGCCCTCCATAGTACTCCAAATCTTTGCTGAGGGGAAAAAAATCCCTCTCTAAACCATCACAGACAAATGTTTGTCAAACCTGAACTTAAAGTTTCCAGGTGAAGAAAAAATCTCTAGAGAGGTTTTCTTTTCTATGAAAGAAAAGTCATTGGGACTGTGTGTGTCCACTCGAACTCATGTGGATTGTTGTTCCCTGTTGTGCCATTTTCTCATGTTGGGCAGTTTAAAGTGTTGAACATTGAAGTGTTTATATTACCATAATCCCAACATGTCCCTACTGAATTTAAGGCTCTGTTGTATTAGAATGATACAGAGTGAGAGACAGTCCTAGTCCCAAAGAGATTAAGTTT
>NW_005842998.1:22655-28244 GCF_000455745.1 Alligator sinensis | reverse complement strand
AATTAAACTCCTAAATGCCTTTGGGGACTTGGGCCTTACAACTGAGCTGCTGGAGCCTGGGCCTACTGAAGACAACGGCAAACCTTTCATTTGACTATGATGACACAAGACTTCCTCAGAGGCATTGGGCATTGGCTACAGCCAAAGCTGGGGACTTTGCCTGGAGTGTACCAATGCTCCAAAGCCAGAGGTTCCTGGTTAGAGGGTCTTGCCTCCACTCAGGATTACACTGATTGCCATATTTGGGGTCAGGAAGGAATTGTATTCCATGGCTAGACTGGTACAAACTCTGGGGAGGGGGTTGCCTTCCTCTGTAGCAGGGGGCATCATAGTTTTATGTAGAGTTTAGATTATGGTTTGTATGAGGTGGTTTTGCTAGAGATGATCCTGCCTCAGACAGAGGGCTGGACTAGATGACCTCTGAAGGTCTTTTCCAGCCCTACATCTCTATGATTCTATGATGCAGGATGAAATCCTAAGGAAACACAACAGACAAATGGTGGAGGAAACAGGTGGAGTAATTTGCTCCAGATCAAACAATTGATCAGTGACATAGCAGAGAGAGAAGCCAATTTACTTCAGTCCTAATCCTGTAGCCTAGTCACTGGACCATGTTTCACAGTTGGTAGGGTTGGAAGGGACCTGAGCAGATCATCAAGGCCGACCCCCTGCCATGGGCAGGAAAGAATGCTGGGGTCAAATGACCCCAGCTAGGTGTCTATCTAGCCTCCTTTTGAAGACCCCCAGGGTAGAAGCGAGCACCACTTCCCTTGGAAGTTCGTTCCGGATCCTAGCCACTCTGACTGTGAAGTAGTGCCTCCTGATATCTAGCCATGAATCTACTCTCCGTCAACTTATGGCCGTTATTCCTTGTTACTCCTGGTAGTGCTTGGGAAAACAGGGACTCTCCCATTGCCTGCTGGTCCCCCTTGACAAATTAATAGATGGCTACCAGGTCCCCTCTCAGCCTTCTCTTGTGGAGGTTGAATAGGTTCAGGTCCTGCAGCCTCTCCTCATAGGGCCTGCCCTGCTGCCCCCTGATCATGCGAGTGGCCCTCCTCTGGACCCTCTCGATGCTGGCCTCATCTCTCCTGAAGTGCGGCGCCCAGAACTGGATGCAGTACTCCAACTGCAGCCTGACCAATGTTGCATAGAGAGGGAGGATCACCTCCTTGGACCTGCTCGTGGATGCAAGACAAGGTGCGGTTAGCCTTCCTGACCGCGTCCCCACATTGGCGGCCCATGTTCATCTTGGAACCAATAGTGAGTCCAAGATCCTTTTCTGCCTCTGCACTGACGAGAAGGGAGTTCCCCAGCCTGTAGGTATGTGCTGGTTCTTCCTCCCCAGGTGCAATACCTTGCACTTATCCATATTGAAACCCATCCTATTCTCATCCACCCACCTCTGTAACCTGTCCAGATCTAGTTGTAGCCTGTCCCTCTCCTCTAGTGTGCCCACTTCTCCCCACATCTTAGTGTCATCCACGAATTTGAGCAAGGTGCTTTTCACCCCCTCATCCAAGTCACTGATGAAGATGTTGAACAGTGCGGGCCCGAGGACCAAGCCCTGGGGAACCCCACTGCCCACATCCCCCTAGGTCAAAAATTACCCATCCACCACCACTCTCTGGGTGTGGCCCTCCAGCCAATTTGCGACCCATCTGACTGTGTTGCCTTCCTTCTCACAAGACCTTAATGTTGATCATCATGATGTGGCAGGCTGACAGTCACAATAAGGACTTCCTCCTCTTTCCTCTTCCACAAATAGCCTGAGAGGTCTGTGTCAAATCTGTTAAGTGTGACTTTCAAATAATAGCATAGCTTTTCAAAATGTCCTTGTGTTTGTTAAATGTTGTTAAAGTAATATTTTATAGACCTTTTCCTTAGGGAAACATAGTGCTCTGGTGACCTGATAGCTAAGGAATGCCTTTTCTTTCATGAGCTGGCAGTGGGTTGTTTGCCATATAATCATTATGTACATGTAACTACATACAGGTGGAATCTTGGTATAACAAAGTCTGTTTCAATGAAAATTTCAGTGCAAGGAAAATACTTCCAAGCTGTGGCCAACAGCCCATAGTAAAATAGTGCCAAGTGGAGCTTGTTAGACCAAATTCAGTACTGTGAAAAAATTAATTACAAAAAATGCCAATAAATGCCCACAAGAATCAACAACAACAACAACAAAGATCTATGGGAGCTATAGCAGTAGTATACTACAAACATAAGGAAATACAAACATTATTGGGAAATCACAGCCACAACCTTTTTACTTCCTGGTTTGTTGAAAGGTAAGGTACCCTGGTATAGCTCTCACTTACCAAGGTGATAGGATGGACATATGGACAGTTAGCAAGGAGCAGCTGGCATGTAATAAAGTCCCTGATCCATTTTATTGTGTGGTTATTTACTGTCTTGCTTATACAGGTGGCCTGACTTGAGACCTTGTGCCATCTTCTGACTGCTAGGCTTCATCTGTGCACCACATGACACTTTCAAGTCTTGCTGTCATGACTGATAAAGAAACAGAAAGCATGGGCTTTCAACAAAAGATGAAAGTGACTGAGGCACTAGATCTAGGCAGGAAAAATGGAGAGACAGCAAAATATTTGGTATGACTCCCCTCCACACTGGTCATATTTTTGAAGGACTGTGACACAACTACATAGAAAGTAAAGCAACCATCTCTGGAGCCAAAACAACATGGCTTTGTGCTGTGCTCTGTAACAAGATTGACAAGGCATATTTGCTTAGTATCATAATGTATGTGCAGGGAACATTCCCATTTCTTGGGCAAAAAGGTTTACTTTGGGAAATATGGTTGGACATGCCAGATTTCCAGTAAATGCTGGCTGGCTTAACAGATTTTGTGTACTATGCAAGAAGAAAACAGTTTTCCACTAGTTAGGATTAACTGTTTCCCAGAAATGGTTTTAAAAGCTAATTACCAACTACCAGCAGTGCAGTTGATATTTTAACACTAATAAAATAAGCATGTTTCATCAACTGTTTCCACAGGTACAAAAGGTGATCACTACAAGGGCATAAGAAGTCCAAGCAATGACTTAGCTACTCTCTTCTGTTGCAATGCATTAAGAAAGGAGAAGCTGAGACTACTGATACTTAGCAAATCAGCAATGCACGCTTCCTGAAGAATGTGCATTTACTCCCACAAAACTACCCAATTACAACAGATGTGTGCAGACGAGCAAGATTTATTTAATGGCTGGTTGCTAAAGTTGATGCCAAGATGGAAAAAGGAAACCACAAGATTCTCGTGCTTATTGTCAATCGTTCCACAGATAGCCTGCCCCTGCATCTAAAATGCGTCTGAATGGAGTTTCTGCTGCCAAACTCTGCCACCATTTTACAGGCCGTGGGTCACAGTATAATTTGTTGTGTGAAAGCTAACCACAGAAACTGACTGCTGAAATGGATTCCTCCCAACTTTAACACTCATGAGGAAGAAGAACGCTTTACAGACTGTTGAAACATGGAGGTCTGTTAGAAAATCCACTGTGGTGAAATGTTAGCATAAAATGGGCATAATTTCAACAGACTCTGACTTAGAAGAAGAAATCAATGAATCAGACATTGCAGTCAATACACTATGAAACATAATCACTATTGCTGCAGGCCTCCCAGATGGGATAAGTTATGAAGATTTTGTTGCTGCAGACACTTTATTCACCACTCAGAAGCAAACTGTCAGTGTAATCAGTGAAAGTGTGCTGACTAGTGCAAAGCCCAAAGAAACTAAGGTTGAGAGTGATAAGGACGAGAGCACTAAAATAGTGGAGCATCTGACCATGACTATTTAGGAAGCTATTTCATGTCTAAAGAAACTATGGCAGCTTCTTTTTAGTTGTATGGATGTTCTTGATGCAGTATTTACAAAACTAAATGGTCTCTAATAGATGCTGTAGACTCCTGTACAACACAACCACAAACTTTGTCCAATCACAATAAGACAAAGGCTTCCTGTCTGTGGTCTCCACAGTACTTAGACCTAGTTAATGTTAATGAAGTACAGGTATGTTTGTTTTGCTGTAGGGTATTTCCCTGTTTGGAAGAGGTTGCAGTACAACAGCATTTCAATGCAACAAAATAAACTAGGCATGGGAACTGAAGTTCGTTGCAACAAGATTCTACCTGCAGATTGTATTTGCAACATATGGACGCAGATGGACAGACAACTTGTACATTAATTTCTCACCTTTGTACTCGGTGGAAATCAGATTTTCATTAAACTGGTTTATGCAAACTACTACATGAGGACTGCATCCCTCATGTTGCAATCCATGTTAAATCACAAGATTCCATTTTAAGACCCGTGACAGTCCTTTCTGTTTTGTCAGCATTGATTCTTCACCGAGATTGTGACACTCATTTGACACATTACTGATTTGAGACAAAGTCAGTCATTTCCATTGCTTTGTTCTCTTCTTTTTAAAAAAGATCCAAGTGCCCCCCCACTTATGATTAAGGCTCTGCTCCTGCAATCTGACATCTTTGCTCACAGGTGCCTCCACTCAGATTACAGAACTGGGTGCAAGTCATCACTGCATTCTGAACAGGAAGTGGAATAAACTGTACTTTTCAATCCAAAAGAGAGATCACTTTTCTAAGTCATGGTTACGCGTGAACCTCCACTCACAAATCCCAGTGAGATGAATGGGAATGGAGGATATCAGCACATCGCAGGAGTGCAGGCAGAGCCTTGAAACATGCAATCTTGGACATGACCTTGTCCTCATTCTTCAGGAAGCTTGAAGCTACTTTGTCTAATGCTTATGAACTTGCACAAATGCTGCTCTGCCTGTACCCACATCACACCTGTCTCCTTGACTTAGGTATTCAGAAGCATAAACCCCTGCAGTGCCTAGGCTTAGTTGTCTGTGGTGTTATTGAACTGAGGAAGGAGGAGGAAGAGAGCAGAAAGTGAGAGACCTGGGTAGTGGGGCAGCCTCTGAAGCCCAAGGATGAAGGCAATTCCCTAGGAGGCAGGTAGCCCTTGTTCTGTTCCTTGCTCCCAGAAGTGGAGCTAAGATTTTGCAAGGGAGGGTGCAGAAGCAGTGACTGGCACTGCAGGGGTGGCTGAAACCACCATTCCCAGCCTCTCCTCCACTCCACCCAGGTGGGCAAACTGTACCACTGGAGCAGCAGCTGTGGATTTTAAGTCCCTAAAACAAGAAAGAATTCCTCCTGTTCCCCTCCCTGCTAAGAGGCACATCCCCTTTTCCCTCCCCTTCACTTTTGGCCTCCCCCACCTGTCACTCTTCCCAGTGCCCTGGGAGCAAGGGGAGCTCCAGAGCCGCTCTAGCCAGGCTGCATGTGGGCCAGGGTTATCCTGGAACAGTGTTGATGGGCACAAAGCTTCCCTCTACCCACACATGCTCATGGGCTGGTGGGGAGCAGCCAGTGGGACCAGGCAGGGAGGGGGAACCCACCAGCCAGCACCACAGAGGCTGCCCTGGGCTGAGCCTGGTCCCCATGCCACCTGTCTTAGAGCAGCTCTGAAGCCTCTCTCAACCCAAGGGCAGCAGGGAAAGCACCAGCAGCTGCTGGGGCAGTGGGGTATGGGAGGGG
>NW_005842998.1:17233-22624 GCF_000455745.1 Alligator sinensis | reverse complement strand
GAAAGAGAGGAGATGTGCCTCTAGGTATGGAAGGGAAGGGAAGGGAGGAATTCTTACCGTCTTTGGGGACTTAAACTCCCCACGTGATCAGAAAGGGGTGGGCAGCAATACCACTGCATGCCCTCTGGATCTGCCTCTGTTGGCTCCCAGTGCTGTTTGCACTTATTACCCAATAATTCTTTTGTGTGAAAATGCAAAACATCCTAAGAACCAGGTCCCCATCACTCTTCAAGGAAGTAGTCAGTTACCAGCTATAACCAGGCACTCTCTTGCTTGTTCTCCTTCTTTGCTCATGATTTGGCTGTGGTGTGGCCCAGCCCTGTTGCATGACAAACCTGCTGGGATACAGGTTCAAAGCCCCTCATACTGGTAGGACCTGGCCTAAATTGCATTTCTTGCATTTTTTCATAAAATGTGAAAAACACAATTTGCAAAGAAGTTCCCCAGCAGGCAGCCATATCGTGGCACTTTGTTGCAACCAGATGGCTGCTGCAGGCTGAGGAAAGGATTCCCCAGCCAGCAGCAAAAGCCTAGCAGCCCAGGGGAGAAGGGAAGGGGTCACAAAAGGGACAGGAGGAGCTTGGGGATGGGGAGGGGAGGGGCTGTTTGCTCCTCTGGGCAAGAAAACTGGGGTGCCAGGGGTTGGGGCAGGGGAGAGAACACATGTATGGAGGAGCAAACAGCACCTCCCCTACACGGTGCCAGGGCCATCTGCCACGGCAGCCCCCAGGTGCCCCCAATGTCACAATTTTCCTGCCCAGAGGAGCAAACGGCAGGAACAGCAGTAGCAGCCATCTACCCCACATTGTTTCTGACAGACAGGCAGGGAATTCCCTTTTCAAAAATGCTGCTCTGCTGGGCTGCTGACCAATCAACAGTGAGTCTGATGCTGAGCTCAGCATCAGCCAATCAGCAGTGATGATGATGATGATAATGATGAGCTCAGCACATTTTTTACTGTCAGAATAAGACAGGGCAGATGGCTGCTACTGCTGTTCCTCCCTCTTCCGGTGGTCTTTTCAGCAGTCATCAGCCCTCTGCTGCTGCAATTAACCCTACCCTTAAACCTGCCCCCTCAGCCAGTCAGGGGGCATGGGGAAGGCACCATGAGCTGGGCACAAAAGTAGTGGCCCCCACCACCATCAGACCATGATATTAGCAAGCTGAGCTCACGATTTAAACCAGGCCCTACCATTGACACATGGTAGGTAGATCCTTCTACTCATATTGATCCAAAGCAATATTAGTCAAGATTCAGATACTACCATGCACCTCTCAGTCAAACAGGTGGATACACTGAGCATGCAGAAGAGGTTCAAACAGCTGCACTCCTCCACACCTAAATGGTAAAAAGCATAGATCTATGCTGAAAACACCAAGGATTTTGGTGCATGCACATAAACACTTTGGGGGAACCCTGCTGGATTGTGCATTAGAAGAAAGGCACCTCAGGTCTGACTGAAAACAAAGACAGGCACAAAGCCTGGATCTGGGCCCAGCTCCTTAAATCCCAGTTTCAAACTTCACTTAGAAATATAGGATCCTGATGTCACTGAAAGTCAATGGAATTTCAGCTTGTAAGTGCCTAAGTCACTTCTGAACATGGGATTTGGGAGGCTTAGTCACTTACAGCTAGATTCAAACTGGTTCCTTCAATGGGACTGAGATGCTAAAGTTCCAAAAAGCAATTCAAACGACTCCTGAACCAGCAGCTACATGAACTCAGTAGGCTTCTCCATTTCAGATAGCAATGTTCCCTTACACTTCTACACTAGGGCTTCTTAGGATCCTCAGAAGTGATTCAGGGGGCATGCCTATGAGCAACACAGCTCCTAACTCCAGCCCAAGCACTGCTACAATTCATAGAGTTGCTGGGAGACCCCTAAACTGCACCTAACCCTACTTTTAGGCAGAATTTGAGAACACTTCATTAGTATTGACAGCACAGAATTTGGTTAAAAAAACAAAGACAATGGGAGCAAACCCTTTTTGCCCAAGAGCCTACAAATAGGAGATCGGGTTTGAGTCCTGTCAAAGGGAGAAGAGCCTAGATCTCAAGTCTTCCACTTCCTGGTAACCTGTAGTCTAGGGATCCCTCAGTACCTGATCCAATCAACATGAACAGCTTTCTTGTGCAGGAGCCTAATGCTTTTTTTTCCTAGTGTCATGGAACCTATAGGAATATCACTTTTACAGGCCAGATTTTTAAAGTTTCAGGTGTTTAATCCCATTAAAATCAATGAGAGGAGCCACCTAAATCATATGCATAATTTTGTTTGTTGAAAAACTCATCTAATAAACTTGACAAAGAAAAATATAATCAAATTCTGTCAAATAAAAGTGAGCAGTGACTGGTGTCAGAATTGTATCCAGTCTCACAGAGCAATTGCTTATTCATGTGCAGGTTCTATACAAACCTGTTTTAACTGTAAAGAAATAATCAGAGGGAATGAGTTTGAGAGGATTAGTGTACTATCATTTATTGTTTGATTTTATTTTTTTTTGCATTGTGTTCTATTTCTACCCTGATGTAGCAGAAGTTTGTGCTATATTTAATAGTGCAGCTTAATGCGTATTCCCCAGTGCCAGAAAATGCAATAAGTGAGATGTCGGTTCTTCTAAAGGTGAGAGAAGATACAGATGAAGTAAGAACTTTGCCATATTGTTCTATGCCATCATATGGCAAAATAATACCAATTGACCATGTATCATCCTAACTACAGGAAACCCTATGGGAATCACTTCTACAAGAATCCCATTCCCTTTAATGGGACTTTGAACACCATAACTAATCTGCATAAATATTGCAAGATATTACACAGAAAGAAAATTAGATTGTTCTGATGCCATTTTAAAATGTCTCCCCAAAATACAGTCTTAGTCCAGAGCAAACACTAACTTTCTGCCTCACTGACAAGATTTGTGGAGAGACAGGCACCTGACTGGCATGCAGACAAAACAGCAATGTTGTGAAACCTTATTGTCAAGTATTTATCTCAGAGGATGATCCTCCACTAACTTATGTAGTGCCATGGGGGGCGCTCTGAATCTTCATGCAACCTAACTGATGAGTAAGAGGGAGACCCAAATCCTTTGACTGTTTCTGTACAGTCCAGGGATGTCTGCTACTCAGGAACCCACAGCCTGCTTTAAGCTGCAAAGGTTGGGCCTCCCTGCACATAATCTTGGAAATAAAATTTTGGTGCGCATTGGATTTTTTGTATAAATAATAGCTACAATAGGAAATACAAAAACATAACTGAGGCAGTTTGAGGATGAGTGGGATAAAGATTATGCCCATTACTTCCTCAGTGTGCCTTTCCCCTAAACCTCTTGCCCAGACACAGAATATTAAGGGATTATTATAGCTGTGGGTGCTGAGCACCTCTCACAATCAGGCCATTAGTTAGAGGAAATGCCCTTGGAAGATATACAGCAGCTCAGACTGACCAGACCTTGGAAGCAACTGGAAATGTTGGTGCCTGCAAAATTCTTAATAAAAATCAGTTTCTGGATTTAAAAATAATCCCGTTCATTTTCTATTTTTGTCTAGAGTTTGGGAAAAAGATGTCTGTGGAACGCTGTAAAATATGTGGGGTTTGCTGTCCTATAAATCAGAACTGGATTACAGGATTTTTTTTGTAAAGAACCTAAAATAAAATCTGGACTTGCAATTTTTATGCCAAGTTTCCATCCAATATGATCTGACAAAATCAAGGTTTAAAAATGCACGATGAACTGCAATTTGGTGTAACAAATTAATTATATAAAAATCTTATGAATAAATGGTCACCCCATATAACAATATAATAATAGGGCAAATGCCTTACTCTGGCAAACCTCCCCTTGATTTACTGTGCATGGAAATAGGCCAAGTACAGATTGTGAGATTTTTCTTAGTGTCTTTACTTGTACTGTATGAAAATAAAGTACATTCAACTCCTACTAATTCAACTCCTACTGAAGAGAATGGAAAACCCATATTGAGTGGAATCAGAGAAGGCCATATATAACCAAACAATAAAACCAAAGTAATACCCATGCAATCCTCCTTGTGGGAATTTCAGCCAGGTTACATAGGGCAAAATTTGGCCATTACATTATAGAACTATACAACCATTATAGTGTTGTATAGTTCTATAGGGTTATGAAGGGTTCTAGCTGCCCAAGGCTTTCAAGATGATCATGGATACATGGCTATGGTTGCAAAGAAGTGCCTTATGGTAACTCAGAACGAAATGGATGATGTTGTTTAAGGTCCACTTGAAACAGTCCCATAAAGAATATTGCATATATGCCCACCAAATACAGTTAAGCAAACATGCCAGCAATTCCATATAACACAGTGAAGACACGCCTCTGAATGGGACTTTGGATATTAGTCCAATAGAAATATCACACTTCACACACAAAGCTGCACTGAAAGGATGTTCCTTAAGTGGCAAAGTCGAGCCCTCTTCATTGCCAGGTTTAAGACTGCTTATGCATCTTACAGTTTCATAGTTGGCAGGGTGAGAAGGGACCTAAGCAGATCATCAAGTCTGACCCCCTGCCATGGGCAGGAAAGAATGCTGGGGTCAAACGACCCCAGCAAGGTGTCTATCTAGCCTCCTTTTGAAGACCCCCCAGGGTAGGGACAAGCACCACTTCCCTTGGAAGTTGGTTCCAGATCCTAGCCGCCCTGACTGTGAAGTAGTGCCTCCTGATATCTAGCCTGAATCTACTCTCCGTCAACTTATGGCCGCTATTCCTTGTTCTCCAGGTAGTGCTCGGGGGAACAGGGACTCTCCCATTGCCTGCTGGTCCCCCTTGGCCAGTTTATAGATGGCCACCAGATCCCCTCTCAGCCTTCTCTTGTGGAGGCTGAACAGGTTCAGGTCCCATAGCCTCCCCTGGTAGGGCCTGCCTTGCTGCCCCCTGATCCTGTGAGTGGCTCTCCTCTGGGCCCTGTCAATGTTATCCACATCCCTCCTGAAGTGCAGCACCCAGAACTGGATGCAGTACTCCAACTGCGGCCTGACCAGTGTCGCATAGAGGGGGAGGATCACCTCCTTGGACCTGCTCGTGATGCATCTGTGGATGCATGATAAGGTGTGGTTAGCTTTCCTGACTGCGTCCTCACATTGGAGGCCCATGGTCATCTTGGAATCAATAATGACTCCAAGATCCTTTTCTGCCTCTGTGCTGATGAGAAGGGAGTTCCCCAGCCTGTAGGTTTGTGCTGGTTCTTCCTCCCCAGGTGCAGTACCCTGCACTTGTCAGTGTTGAAACCCATCCTGTTCTCATCCGCCCACCTGTAACCTGTCCAGATCCAATTGCAGCCTGTCCCTCCCTTCTAGTGTGCCCACTTCTCCCCACATCTTAGTGTCATCTGCAAATTTGAACAAGGTG
>NW_005842998.1:0-11984 GCF_000455745.1 Alligator sinensis | reverse complement strand
AGGAGATGTGCCTCTAGGTATGGAAGGGAAGGGAAGGGAGGAATTCTTACCGTCTTTGGGGACTTAAACTCCCCACGTGATCAGAAAGGGGTGGGCAGCAATACCACTGCATGCCCTCTGGATCTGCCTCTGTTGGCTCCCAGTGCTGTTTGCACTTATTACCCAATAATTCTTTTGTGTGAAAATGCAAAACATCCTAAGAACCAGGTCCCCATCACTCTTCAAGGAAGTAGTCAGTTACCAGCTATAACCAGGCACTCTCTTGCTTGTTCTCCTTCTTTGCTCATGATTTGGCTGTGGTGTGGCCCAGCCCTGTTGCATGACAAACCTGCTGGGATACAGGTTCAAAGCCCCTCATACTGGTAGGACCTGGCCTAAATTGCATTTCTTGCATTTTTTCATAAAATGTGAAAAACACAATTTGCAAAGAAGTTCCCCAGCAGGCAGCCATATCGTGGCACTTTGTTGCAACCAGATGGCTGCTGCAGGCTGAGGAAAGTATTCCCCAGCCAGCAGCAAAAGCCTAGCAGCCCAGGGGAGAAGGGAAGGGGTCACAAAAGGGACAGGAGGAGCTTGGGGATGGGGAGGGGAGGGGCTGTTTGCTCCTCTGGGCAAACAATTTTCCTGCCCAGAGGAGCAAACGGCAGGAACAGCAGTAGCAGCCATCTACCCCACATTGTTTCTGACAGACAGGCAGGGAATTCCCTTTTCAAAAATGCTGCTCTGCTGGGCTGCTGACCAATCAACAGTGAGTCTGATGCTGAGCTCAGCATCAGCCAATCAGCAGTGATGATGATGATGATAATGATGAGCTCAGCACATTTTTTACTGTCAGAATAAGACAGGGCAGATGGCTGCTACTGCTGTTCCTCCCTCTTCCGGTGGTCTTTTCAGCAGTCATCAGAGGCCTTGGGAGCAAGGCCTCTGCTGCTGCAATTAAACCTATCCTTAAACCTGCCCCCTCAGCCAGTCAGGGGGCATGGGGAAGGCACCATGAGCTGGGCACAAAAGTAGTGGCCCCCACCACCATCAGACCATGATATTAGCAAGCTGAGCTCACGATTTAAACCAGGCCCTACCATTGACACATGGTAGGTAGATCCTTCTACTCATATTGATCCAAAGCAATATTAGTCAAGATTCAGATACTACCATGCACCTCTCAGTCAAACAGGTGGATACACTGAGCATGCAGAAGAGGTTCAAACAGCTGCACTCCTCCACACCTAAATGGTAAAAAGCATAGATCTATGCTGAAAACACCAAGGATTTTGGTGCATGCACATAAACACTTTGGGGGAACCCTGCTGGATTGTGCATTAGAAGAAAGGCACCTCAGGTCTGACTGAAAACAAAGACAGGCACAAAGCCTGGATCTGGGCCCAGCTCCTTAAATCCCAGTTTCAAACTTCACTTAGAAATATAGGATCCTGATGTCACTGAAAGTCAATGGAATTTCAGCTTGTAAGTGCCTAAGTCACTTCTGAACATGGGATTTGGGAGGCTTAGTCACTTACAGCTAGATTCAAACTGGTTCCTTCAATGGGACTGAGATGCTAAAGTTCCAAAAAGCAATTCAAACGACTCCTGAACCAGCAGCTACATGAACTCAGTAGGCTTCTCCATTTCAGATAGCAATGTTCCCTTACACTTCTACACTAGGGCTTCTTAGGATCCTCAGAAGTGATTCAGGGGGCATGCCTATGAGCAACACAGCTCCTAACTCCAGCCCAAGCACTGCTACAATTCATAGAGTTGCTGGGAGACCCCTAAACTGCACCTAACCCTACTTTTAGGCAGAATTTGAGAACACTTCATTAGTATTGACAGCACAGAATTTGGTTAAAAAAACAAAGACAATGGGAGCAAACCCTTTTTGCCCAAGAGCCTACAAATAGGAGATCGGGTTTGAGTCCTGTCAAAGGGAGAAGAGCCTAGATCTCAAGTCTTCCACTTCCTGGTAACCTGTAGTCTAGGGATCCCTCAGTACCTGATCCAATCAACATGAACAGCTTTCTTGTGCAGGAGCCTAATGCTTTTTTTTCCTAGTGTCATGGAACCTATAGGAATATCACTTTTACAGGCCAGATTTTTAAAGTTTCAGGTGTTTAATCCCATTAAAATCAATGAGAGGAGCCACCTAAATCATATGCATAATTTTGTTTGTTGAAAAACTCATCTAATAAACTTGACAAAGAAAAATATAATCAAATTCTGTCAAATAAAAGTGAGCAGTGACTGGTGTCAGAATTGTATCCAGTCTCACAGAGCAATTGCTTATTCATGTGCAGGTTCTATACAAACCTGTTTTAACTGTAAAGAAATAATCAGAGGGAATGAGTTTGAGAGGATTAGTGTACTATCATTTATTGTTTGATTTTATTTTTTTTTGCATTGTGTTCTATTTCTACCCTGATGTAGCAGAAGTTTGTGCTATATTTAATAGTGCAGCTTAATGCGTATTCCCCAGTGCCAGAAAATGCAATAAGTGAGATGTCGGTTCTTCTAAAGGTGAGAGAAGATACAGATGAAGTAAGAACTTTGCCATATTGTTCTATGCCATCATATGGCAAAATAATACCAATTGACCATGTATCATCCTAACTACAGGAAACCCTATGGGAATCACTTCTACAAGAATCCCATTCCCTTTAATGGGACTTTGAACACCATAACTAATCTGCATAAATATTGCAAGATATTACACAGAAAGAAAATTAGATTGTTCTGATGCCATTTTAAAATGTCTCCCCAAAATACAGTCTTAGTCCAGAGCAAACACTAACTTTCTGCCTCACTGACAAGATTTGTGGAGAGACAGGCACCTGACTGGCATGCAGACAAAACAGCAATGTTGTGAAACCTTATTGTCAAGTATTTATCTCAGAGGATGATCCTCCACTAACTTATGTAGTGCCATGGGGGGCGCTCTGAATCTTCATGCAACCTAACTGATGAGTAAGAGGGAGACCCAAATCCTTTGACTGTTTCTGTACAGTCCAGGGATGTCTGCTACTCAGGAACCCACAGCCTGCTTTAAGCTGCAAAGGTTGGGCCTCCCTGCACATAATCTTGGAAATAAAATTTTGGTGCGCATTGGATTTTTTGTATAAATAATAGCTACAATAGGAAATACAAAAACATAACTGAGGCAGTTTGAGGATGAGTGGGATAAAGATTATGCCCATTACTTCCTCAGTGTGCCTTTCCCCTAAACCTCTTGCCCAGACACAGAATATTAAGGGATTATTATAGCTGTGGGTGCTGAGCACCTCTCACAATCAGGCCATTAGTTAGAGGAAATGCCCTTGGAAGATATACAGCAGCTCAGACTGACCAGACCTTGGAAGCAACTGGAAATGTTGGTGCCTGCAAAATTCTTAATAAAAATCAGTTTCTGGATTTAAAAATAATCCCGTTCATTTTCTATTTTTGTCTAGAGTTTGGGAAAAAGATGTCTGTGGAACGCTGTAAAATATGTGGGGTTTGCTGTCCTATAAATCAGAACTGGATTACAGGATTTTTTTTGTAAAGAACCTAAAATAAAATCTGGACTTGCAATTTTTATGCCAAGTTTCCATCCAATATGATCTGACAAAATCAAGGTTTAAAAATGCACGATGAACTGCAATTTGGTGTAACAAATTAATTATATAAAAATCTTATGAATAAATGGTCACCCCATATAACAATATAATAATAGGGCAAATGCCTTACTCTGGCAAACCTCCCCTTGATTTACTGTGCATGGAAATAGGCCAAGTACAGATTGTGAGATTTTTCTTAGTGTCTTTACTTGTACTGTATGAAAATAAAGTACATTCAACTCCTACTAATTCAACTCCTACTGAAGAGAATGGAAAACCCATATTGAGTGGAATCAGAGAAGGCCATATATAACCAAACAATAAAACCAAAGTAATACCCATGCAATCCTCCTTGTGGGAATTTCAGCCAGGTTACATAGGGCAAAATTTGGCCATTACATTATAGAACTATACAACCATTATAGTGTTGTATAGTTCTATAGGGTTATGAAGGGTTCTAGCTGCCCAAGGCTTTCAAGATGATCATGGATACATGGCTATGGTTGCAAAGAAGTGCCTTATGGTAACTCAGAACGAAATGGATGATGTTGTTTAAGGTCCACTTGAAACAGTCCCATAAAGAATATTGCATATATGCCCACCAAATACAGTTAAGCAAACATGCCAGCAATTCCATATAACACAGTGAAGACACGCCTCTGAATGGGACTTTGGATATTAGTCCAATAGAAATATCACACTTCACACACAAAGCTGCACTGAAAGGATGTTCCTTAAGTGGCAAAGTCGAGCCCTCTTCATTGCCAGGTTTAAGACTGCTTATGCATCTTACAGTTTCATAGTTGGCAGGGTGAGAAGGGACCTAAGCAGATCATCAAGTCTGACCCCCTGCCATGGGCAGGAAAGAATGCTGGGGTCAAACGACCCCAGCAAGGTGTCTATCTAGCCTCCTTTTGAAGACCCCCCAGGGTAGGGACAAGCACCACTTCCCTTGGAAGTTGGTTCCAGATCCTAGCCGCCCTGACTGTGAAGTAGTGCCTCCTGATATCTAGCCTGAATCTACTCTCCGTCAACTTATGGCCGCTATTCCTTGTTCTCCAGGTAGTGCTCGGGGGAACAGGGACTCTCCCATTGCCTGCTGGTCCCCCTTGGCCAGTTTATAGATGGCCACCAGATCCCCTCTCAGCCTTCTCTTGTGGAGGCTGAACAGGTTCAGGTCCCATAGCCTCCCCTGGTAGGGCCTGCCTTGCTGCCCCCTGATCCTGTGAGTGGCTCTCCTCTGGGCCCTGTCAATGTTATCCACATCCCTCCTGAAGTGCAGCACCCAGAACTGGATGCAGTACTCCAACTGCGGCCTGACCAGTGTCGCATAGAGGGGGAGGATCACCTCCTTGGACCTGCTCGTGATGCATCTGTGGATGCATGATAAGGTGTGGTTAGCTTTCCTGACTGCGTCCTCACATTGGAGGCCCATGGTCATCTTGGAATCAATAATGACTCCAAGATCCTTTTCTGCCTCTGTGCTGATGAGAAGGGAGTTCCCCAGCCTGTAGGTTTGTGCTGGTTCTTCCTCCCCAGGTGCAGTACCCTGCACTTGTCAGTGTTGAAACCCATCCTGTTCTCATCCGCCCACCTGTAACCTGTCCAGATCCAATTGCAGCCTGTCCCTCTCCTTTAGTGTGCCCACTTCTCCCCACATCTTACTGTCATCCGCAAATTTGAACAAGGTACTTTTCACCCACTCGTCCAAGTTGCTGAAGAAGATATTGAACAGTGCGGGCCCGAGGACCGAGCCCTGGGGGACCCCACTGCCCACATCCCTCCAGATCGAAAATGACATGTCCACCACCACTCTGGGTGCAGCCTTCCAGTCAATTTGTGACCCATCTGACCGTGTAGGCATCCGCACCACAGTCACCTAATTTTTTAATGAGAATGGGGTGAGAGACAGTGTCGAAGGCCTTCCTAAAGTCCAGAAAGACTACACTGCGACACCTACGTCTAAGGATTTTGTGACCTGGTCATAGAAGGCCACCAGGTTGGTCTGACAGGACCTGCCTCTAATGAACACATGTTGGTTGCCCTAAGCATAATCTCCCCTGCTGGTCCCTCACAGATGTGCTCCTGGATAATTTTCTCAAAGAGCTTCCCCAGGACCAAGGTAAGACTAATGGGCCTATAGTTTCCTGGGTCCTCCTTCCTCCCTTTTTTGAAAATGGGGACCACATTGGCCCTTTTCCAGTCCTCTGGCACCTCTCCAGAGTACCATGAGTGCTAATAAAGCTGTGCCAGGGGTCCCACAATGACCTCTGTTAATTCCCTCAGCACTTTGGGGTGGAGATCGTCAGGACCTGCTGACTTGAATACACCTAGTCCTACCAGAAGTTCCCTGACTAGGTCCTCACTGACCCTGGGCCTGGCTGCACCTCCCCTGGGTCCATCTGGGATCCTTGGCGGGGGGGACCCAGTCCCTGCAAAGAAATTGTTTTGAAAAAGGGAGGCAAAGAAATTGTTAAATAGATAAGCTTTGTCATCTGGTTCAACCCCCAGATTTCCTAGCGTGTCCTGCAGAGGCTCCACGTTGCCCGGTACCTTCTTTTTCCCCTAAGTATTTAAAAAAGGACTTCTTGTCATCTTTGATCCAGGTCACTAGTCCCAGTTCTGTCTCTGCCTTAGCCTTCTTAACAGCCCCCTACAGTCTCGAGCAATGGAGGTATAATCCTCCTTGGTGATGGCCCCTCCCTTCCATTGGGTGTATGCCTCCTTTTTAGCTTTGAGATGTTCCTGGATGCTTTTGGTGAGCCAAGGGGGCTTTTGAGCACTCTTGCCCCCTTTGATTCGCATTGGGACTGTCACCCTTTGGGCTTGGAGGATCGTCTCCTTAAGGAACGACACTCTTCCTGGACTCCCAACTCCCCTCCTCTCCGGGACCTCAGTGCCTCCCCAACTAGTCTCCTTACCTCATTGAAATCAGTCCTCCTGAAGTCCAGGGCTGCTGCCTTGCTGCAGGCCTTTGCCACCCTGTGCTGGATGATGAATTCCAGTAGGCGATGATTGCTATTGCCCAGGTGGTCGAGAACCCGCAGTCCACTCACCAGGTCGTCGCCCGTGGCCAGAACCAGGTCCAACAAGGCATTTCCTCTGGTAGGACTGTGCACCTCCTGGGTTAGGTGGAGGTCCTGTAACTTGGCTAGGAACCTACATGAGCAATCAGACCTGGCCGACTGCTCTTCCCAGCAGATGTCCGGGCAGTTTATGGCACCCATGATGACCATGTCCCTTGACTTAACTGCCTCCATGAGCTGACCCGAGAATTCCCAGTCCAGCTTTTCCCCCTGATTGGGTGGCCTGTAGTAGACCCCCACCGTTAAGTCCCTTTCCCCCCGACCCCCTTGTATTCTGACCCAGAGCACTTCATTCTGCCCTTCCTCTGACCCACTGCTGTTTGTTGAGCATGTGTATTGCTCTTTGATGTAGAGCGCCACACCCCCACCTTTCCTTCCTGTTCTATCCCTCCTGTACAGCCTATAGCCCTTGATGTTTACCGCCCAGTTGTGCGTTGGATCCCACCAAGTTTCAGTGAGCCCCACTATTTCTGGGTTTGTGTTAGCTAGCAGGAGGTCAAGTTCCTCCTACTTGTTCCCCATACTACAAGCATTAGTGTAGAGGCATTTTAGGCCTCCTGAAGGTGTATGCACTGCCCCCCCAATCCCAGGACTATCTGGGCCCCGTGTCTTACCTGGGTATTTCTTGTGCTTATCGCCTGTCTTGGCTGGGCTGTTCTTGTGGGCGTCTCTTGGTTCGGTGTTCCATGGCTCCCTCCGTCCTCATCCTTCCCTTCCCCTGACGAGCTGAGTTTAAACTCCGTTGGAGGAGATCGGCCCACCTAAAAGAGAACACACACTTACCCATGGGGGAGAGGTGAAGCCCATCCCACCCAAGCATGTCTCTTGTCCTGAAGTATGGGTCATGGTCCAAAAAACCAAAGCCCACTTCGAGACACCATTTCCAAAGCTGCAAGCTGACCTCTCTGATGCAGGTCTCATGGCATCATCCACGTCTACTCACTGGAAGGACAGATGAGTAGACCGCCTGTGCTCCCATCTCCTTCAGCTTGCCCACCAGAACTTGGTAGTCCTTCATCAGGCATTTGGGGCTGTTCCTGGCCTCATCATTAGTGCCCACATGGATTAGGACTAGTGGGCCGGATAATGACCGGATAATGGCCGGGATCATCTCCGCCACATCCTGAATCCTCGCTCCAGGCAGACAGCAGACCTCACGTGTCATGGGATCCTGGCGACAGATGGCACCCTCTGTACCTCTCAGGATAAAGTCACCTATGATGAGCACCCGGTATCTCTTCTACCGGGTCAACTTGACTCCTTCAGCCTCTTCTGTGCATGGAGTGGCCTCCTCTCCAGAGGTTTCCTCCTATAGTTTCCTAGTTGGTAGGGTCGGAAGGGACCTGAGCAGATCATCAAGTTCGAACCCCTGCCATGGGTAGGAAAGAATGCTGGAGTCAAACGACCCCAGCTAGGTGATTATCTAGCCTCCTTTTTGAAGACCCCCAGGATAGGAGCAAGCACCACTTCCCTTGGAAGTTGGTTCCAGATCCTAGCCACCCTGACCATGAAATAGTGCTTCCTGATATGTAGCCTGAATCTACTTTCCGTCAACTTATGGCCATTATTCCTTGTTACTCCCAGTAGTGCTTGGGGGACCTAGGACTCTCCCATTGCCTGTTGGTCTCCCTTGGCCAGTTTATAGATGGCCACCAGATCCCCTCTCAGCCTTCTCTTATGGAGGCTGAACAGGTTCAGGTCTCATAGCTTCTCCTTGTAGGTCCTGCCCTGCTGCCCCCTGATCACGTGAGTGGCTCTCCTCTGGACCCTCTCGATTCTGGCCTCATCCCTCCTGAAGTGCAGCACCCAGAACTGGATGCAGTACTCCAACTGCGGCCTGACTAATGTCATATAGAGGGGGAGGATCACCCCCTTGGACCTGCTCGGGATGCATCTGTAGAAGCATGACAAGGTGCGGTTAACCTTCCTCACTGCGTCCCCACAATGGCGGCCCATGTTCATCTTGGAATCAATAGTCACTCCAAGATCCTTTTCTGCCTCTGTTCTGATGAGAAGGGAATCTTCAGCCTGTAGGTATGCTGCTGGTTCTTCCTCCCCAGGTGCAATACCTGGCACTTGTCAGTATTGAATCCCATCTTATTCTCATCTACCCACCACTGTAACCCGTCCAGATCCAATTGCAGCTGGTCCCTCCCTTCTAGCATGCCCATTTCTCCCACATCTTAGTGTCATCTGTGAATTTGAACAAGATGCTTTTCACCCCCTCATCCAAGTCGCTGATGAAGATGTTGAATAGTGCAGGCCTGAGGACTGAGCCCTGGGGGCCCCACTGCCCACACTGTCCTCTCTTTCCTCTTCCTCCAATGTCACCAGGGCCTCATACCTGTTCCCCAGCTGGACTGGGGGAACTGGTACTGCACAATTGTGAGCAGTCCTGGCTCTGGAGGGAACCTTCTGCCATTCCACTGTGAAGAGCATCTCCTGGGGTTCTTCTCCCTTTGGTGCATGGCCCTGCAGGGAAAGGAAATACCCGTCAAGTTCATCCTCTGCTTCTCTGATCCCCCTCAGCCTGCTAACCTCCTCCTGGAGCTCCCTCACCTGCCCCTCTAAGGCCCTGAGACGGGCACCTGTAGGACAGGTGTGGGGGTCCCCATTCCCTGCCCCACTGGGCATTCCCCACAGGCCAGGAAGCAGGATGACGCCAGCTCCCCAATGGGCTCCGTCTGGGTGGAGGCCTCAGAGAAGCCCTGGGTAGGTGGTGCCCCCCGGGCAGGGGCCCTAGCAGCACTCCGCTTCGATACCATTTTTATTGTTTTGGTGTGGTGCCTTCGGCTTTCGCTTGCCAAAGACTTCCTCCTGGCCCCTCCTGCTTGCCCATCTGTGTGAAAGCTGGCACAAACACCAGCACACCCTTTCAGAGCAGGCCTGTTTGCGCACTCTGTTTGCACAGCGCAGTGCAGCGTGACTGGGAAGTTCAACTAAAAGGGATCCGGGGGGTCCCCTTCTGGATCCAGCTCAGCTGTGCCGGCTCTCTCTGCCCCACTTACCTTAGGGGGATCAGCTGCTGCTGCCCCTGCTGCTGTCCCTGCTGCTGCTCAGGTAAGGGGGCACATGTGCATGCAAGGACACACATGTGCCCCGCTCCCTCCTCTCTACTCCTGACACCCAAATGCTGGGGGTTGCGTCAAACCATGGCTTTTAAATGCTGTGGTTTAATTTTGGGCAGCTGCCCCAACAGCCAATCAGGTGCTCTGGGCTTCCCGGAAGTGCCTGCCAGCAGTCCTGCCCCCTACATTCCCTTGATGGGGGGATCTGATGCCACTGGTGCCTGCACCCCAAGAGACAGCCTCAGGGGTGCTTCCTAGCTTGGGGGGACAGTCCCCCCCCAGCCCTCCTCCTGTTAGCATGTTCTGTACACGTGGTGTGGCTCCCTGCTAGCTCAGCTAAAAGGTAGCCGGGGGGCTTCCCCTCCAGATCTGGCTCAACTGCGCGGGCTCCCTCTGCCCCACTTACCTTAGGGGGATCAGCTGATGCTGCCCCCACTGCTGCCTCCACTGCTGTGTCTGCTGCCACCCCCCCTTCCCTTAGGGGGATCAGCTGCTCCTGCCCCCTCTGCTGCCTCCACTGATGGGTCTGCCTCCACCGCCAGTCAGGTAAGGGGGCACACGTGTGTGAGGGGACACACATGTGCCCAGCTCCCTTTTCTCCAACTCCTGGCCCCCGAGATCTGTCCTCTTTCAAACATGGATTATGAAATGGGGCAAACAGAAAGACAAGAGCTGGCATGGAGTTGGCTGTAGTTCCTTGATTATCAGCTTCTGAACCGGCTTCGGAAGATTTGGTGCTGATTTGAAGAGATTCGGAGATTCAGCCATAGAGTATAATGGGGAATCAATGAAATATCTATAACTTTGTCATTTTTTGGTTGATTCAGATGAAACTTGCAGGGATGGTAGCCCATTCTGAGGGCATGAAAGAAATAGGTGTGGGGGTTTCTGGGAACTGCACCTCAAAGTCTTGAAAGCAAAACTCATGTCATCTGTGTGTGTTAAGCCACAGTGGGGTGAAAACTGCAGGACTGGTAGCCCCTGCTGAGGCCACAAAGCCTGCCAAGTTTCAAGGAGATAGTTTCAGGAGTTTTGGGGAAAACACACCTCATGCTGCTGACAAGCAAAACTTGTGACATAGGTGACACTGTGTGTGTGTTAAGGCACAGTGGGGTGAAAACTGAAGTCCTGCTAGGCCCTGCTGCAGCCACGAAGCCTGCCAGCTGTCAAATAAATAGGTGCAGGGAGGTTTTGGGGCCCTGCACCTCTGGCCGCAGGCAGGCAAAACTCATGACCTGGGTGCACGGCAGGCCCCCAATCCTGCCCTGGGAGTTATAGGGTTGCGGGGGGCAGGGTGTACTTCCTACTGCATCAACACACAGGGTGGGGGGTGCAGGCAGGATCCCCCCACCCCACCTAAGCAGGGCTGGGCTAGGCACTCCCCTCCCCCTGCCCCAGAGCCTTCTGGGACCCCGGTACTGGGTCCCACCATCTATGTGTTCAGGTGTGCCCTCAGTGAGTGAGTGAGTGAGTGAGTGAGTGTGTGTGTGTGTGTGTGTGTGTTCAAGTGCACCCTTCCTGGCACTGGGGTCTCCTCCTCCCCTGCAGCCTCAGTCCACTCCACGACTTTACATGACAACATGTAAGACAGTCCGGTATCTTTTTAGTAAAGCAACTGTATAGGTGGAGAGATGTACCTCTAAGCCTGCCTTACTGCACACCCACAAAATTCTGGACTTATAAATCATCTCAAGGAATGCTTCTGCAGGCAGAGGGAAACCCTGGCACACATCACCCTCGAATGTGCCAGGCTGCAGCCCCTCCACCTCCAGAACCTCCTCCTGAGGTTTCACCCCCCACCTTTTTGTTTTTGGTCACCCCATCCGAGGTCCCACCAAGTCCTCCTAGTCAGCCTCCTCCTGGCCCTGGCCAAGTGAGCCCTGTACTTGACCAGGAAGGAGGCTCTGGCTGGGAAGGTGCCTGGAGACTGCAGATCCACTTTCCTCTCACTTGTCTGTGCACATTTCCAGACAGAGCACCAGTGGGCAGCATCCACCGGCTCCTTGGATGCCTTTCAGGACTGGTGGGTGCAGCCTGGGGGGGCTCTACTTTGTGTCCCTCTCCGGAGAACTTCTTTTGAACCTTTGACCCCCACATCACTCCTACCCTTTTCTTCCTTAGTTGTCCCACCAAAAAAAAAAAATTTAATTATCAGTTGTATTTTTCAAACTTTGGCCCCACACAGTGGGGACCATTAGTTAACTAGGTGGGCCTTAAGACCCACGATCTCTGGAAGATACAAA
>NW_005842997.1:472329-483470 GCF_000455745.1 Alligator sinensis | reverse complement strand
ACCGTAGCCCCTCCAACCCCCCCCCACTCCCAGCACTACCGCCACACATCCTGAGTATAGCCCAGCCCATCCCATGCCACATTGATCCAGGACCACTCATTCCCCCCATGCCCTCCCGGATGATTGGCAGGAGCAGCAATGGGAGCCTCCAGACAAGCCGCTGGATATGTGGCTCCTGGATGAGCAGCACACAGGGGTGGGAGCCGCCCCCTCTTCCCACGCCCCCTAGATGAGCCGCAGCCCTGTCCCACATGTGCCCCCACCGCCCCGGCTAGGCAGTGTCTTCCCCAGTCCTAGCTCCATTCCCTCCCTCACCGTGGGGGCCTTGATCTGCACCCCTATGCTCCTTCACTCCCCTCCCCTTCCACCACACCAGACTTAACAGCTGCATGCAGCTCTCCACACTGCCAGCTGTGCTCCTCACTGCCTACATACGGCGCTGCAACTACACACATGCATGGGCCATTTATCAGCCAAATTATTGGCCACATCAGGCCAATTTCCAATATAGACAATTTTCTTTATATAGGTACCGATCTGATATCAGATTGTTGTATTGGTGTACCTCTAACAGAGATGCTACGGGTTCTGCAAAAGGACTTAGACAGGACTTAGTTGCTTGAGTAACTAAGGTGCCATAGTCCAAAATATAGAACCTCAAAACCTCTTCTTGCTTAAACCTTAAACCTGTAAGCACTTCTGACACTAAAGTTTCTGAGGGACTGAGTGTTCTGCCTTGAAGTATGCACTGAAGCACCTCACTCTTGACAATACTAAGCAGCTTGTTGCTTATCTTATGCCTGAGCCCTTTTAGGGCCTTCTTCCACCTGGTCTAACCTGTACAGACTGCAGAGTTCAATCTATTCAGCATTCTTGTTACCTGTCTAACAGGTCGGACTCTACCAGATTACCAGAATACACTACCAGAAGATGAGAGAATGGTGGTATCCTACTTTTACCCAGTAGATCAAGGGTCGGGGCATTTATCCAGGATGTAGAAGAAAAGGGCACTGAATCTAGGCCTCCCAAATCCCATGCTAGGACCTTAACTACTGGATTTCCTTCTTTCTCACTGGCTATAGGCTAAAATCTCACTGCCACACAACACTTCACGAGACTATTATTCAGTCCAATGTGACTGCAAGAGTCATACAAGCCTAAAGAAAAGCAAGACAATTTAAGGCTGCTTCCCATACACTACATGTTCTTTATAGCTCTGCACTTAAGGGTGCCTGAGATCAGCATATGCTATTAAGTACAGTAGCTAGCCACACTGTAACAGTTCAACAGGACATGCTATACATCAGGGCTCTGCAACTGGCAGCCCACGGACCAGCTACAGCCTGCAAGGGCTAAAATTGCAGCACCCAGATTCTCACCTGACTGCCCCTCCCTCATTCTCTCCAGCTGCAACAGAAGATGGAGTCCCCTGCTCCTTTCTCTGGCTGCCACTTCCTGCCTCCATCTCAGAGGGTGGGAGCAGTGCAGCACAGTGTGGGAAGCCGAGGGTGATTCTGGGCCACGGGAGTGTTGACTAGTACATCACTTCTCTGTGGTGTAGTGTTGGGATAGGGTGTGTGTGTGTGTGGTGGGGAGATAACTGGTGCAGAATTGGGGTGGATGACCATGTGGGTGCATGGAAAAGTTTGGGAAAGGGTGGGGGAAAAGAGTGTCTGTATGGGCCAGTGGCCCATGGGTTGCCTGATGTAGCCTATGTGGCTTGTGGCCCCTGGGGACTTAGAAGTTGGAGACCCCTCCTATACATGAAAAGGAAATATTCATTCTGAATTCCTGCTTGCTGGTGGGGGTCAGCATACCACCTTATATCAGGAGTGTTGTTTGAAAAGGAAAAACAAAAATCACACTTTCCCTGTTGCATATATTACAATAAAAGCACGATTGGGTTGTCAAAGTTACGATGCAGTTGATGAGTGCTCTGAATGTTACTTTAAAGATCATTTATTAATTTTCAAACAAATATTATTGTCGGATGAGAGAATCCAAGAATGGATTTTCATTTGTGCATTTCTTTAAGAAAAATATTCCATAATCCAATTAACTGCATCACTATATATCAGGTGGATAGTTGTCATCCTAAGCTTATGGGCCATCTAAAAAAATAAAGTGGCTATAGTTGGAGTAAATTGAAAGAACTGTCTTTAAGGCTAATTTTTTGCAGCATGAGTCCACAGTCAACCACGTGCAGCCAGACATTAGCAGATACATTCTGGTGTCCTTTATCATTTTACCTTAAAAATGTGGCTGATTCTACACAAGTTTAAAGATGCCTTGTTTTTGGATGTAGTTGGAAATGGCTGCCCAAAATCACTTAACTGAGTTGGTGGCAACTGGGTATGGGCTCTTCCAAACCCTGCCATTTTGGGCATTAAGAATGGGTAATGCCACTGGCTATAGTTAAGACTTTGGAGTTGATTGTGGCATTTCAGACAACTGACAAGGGCAGTGGTACCCAACCTTCCATTCCCAAGAGCTGGCTGAGTGGTGCAGGGTTGGACTGTGGGGTGATTCTGTGCTAGGCTGGTGGCATGGGGTCGGTCCACAGATGCGATCTAGCATGCCAGATCTGAGCCTACATGCTGGCATGACCCATTGTGGCTGGACCAGCTGCACACTAGCACAATCTAGGGAGCAAGATCATGTGATCTGGTCCATGGGACTCCCCAGTGTTCTGTAAATTTGGCAGCAGGGAAGCAGCAACTAATGCTACCGTTGCTTCCCTGCCACCAAATTTCAAGTCCTTTGGGGAGCTATGTGCCAGATGACATGGCTCTGTGGCCTGGATCTCACCCGTGGGCCAGGGGATACGCACCCCTGGGCTAGAGGTTTTGGTTGTTCTCCTCAGTCTAATCCCATCTGATGTCAGGAAGGATTTTTTTCCCATAGGCCAGACTGGCAAGGATTTGGAATTGGCAGTGGTCTTGTTTACCCTGCTCAGAGGCATGGCATGTTGTTGTGTGTTCCTGATGTCCACTGGTTTTGTGCCTTGTAGTTGTAAATGAGCGTTTGAAGTGGCGATCTTTAGGAATCACTGAGTCAATAGTTGCCTGCAAATGCAAGGAACTGGACAGCTCCTTCCTGTCCTATATTCCTATGATATTACCAGTATTATGCTGGCATCTGACTAGAAAGAATACCATAAAACTGAATTTCAGCATGAAGAGAACCTACTGGAAACCATTAGACTCGGAGTATATGTTAAATAGATCAGGACCAACACTGGGTGATAGTAAGAAGAAAAGCGATATAGTCACAGGTGATCCAGAGGACTAATGGAGACGGCATAAATTTAAGCCAGAAAGGCTGTAGGTCAGGCTTCCTGTACCTAAGTACTGAGGTTGAAAAAATGACTTATCTTTCTGTTAAATTACATTTACTAGAATAACGTTCTGGATGATATTTTACTTGTCCTATGATTAGAACACATTGTCCTATAGCATTATATTTTCTACAGATATGTTTCATCAACAGGTAAGTTCAAACAGAGCTATTGACTGTAATATCACTATCCAAAATATTCTGAATCATTGCTATACAGTGTGTACATGGTCCAAATGTTTTAATATAGCAGCTACTTTATATTTCATAGCTGTCATTTCATGACAGAAATCAATATTTGGTCTTACGCATCTTTTTATCTAGAAACACGTAAATAAAAACCCACTACCCAAATATTCAAAACAAGGTGACCTCTTCTGTATCCCTGGAATCACTGGCAAATGCCAATTATGGCTGAATGGACTGACAGAAAAAAAAAAGATAGAAAAGAATGCTTTTTTGCCTCTCTCCATCTATTTCTTTTGTCCTGCAAGGCTTATGCTCCTGTTCCATTTTCTGTACAACTACTAAAATTCAATTTATTTTTTCAATCTGTTTCCAACCAAGCTTCCTTGCGTCAGCTATGCAATCATTTCAATGCAAGTCACGTAGGGTAGCATGAGAAGGGTGAAGTGAATACAATTACCTGTGCATTTACGATCTGTGTCTTCTTTTTTTGACCCACTGATTGTTAACTTGCAATTGAAGTTCTCCTCCCAATATTCTGCAAACCACACGTTCCTTCTGTTGTTCTCCAATGTACGTGAGGTAAAATACGTATCAAACCCTAAAAGAGGAAGACAAGTAGAAGGGTGAAATCTGGCACTGCTATTACCAATACTACCACAACCTGAAAAACAAATATGTTGCATACATTTGCTAGAATGCACAGCACATGACTACAACCTAGCAAAGACAGACTAACAAGGAAAAAGGACATTAGTGACATGCTTTTTATTGTTGCCTACATTTTACAAATCAATTACTCTGCTGCATGCTATAAGTTGTTAAGTAAGATGCCTGTAAGATAGGAAATTCATATTAGACAAGAAAATGGATGGGTCACTAAGACTTTATAGGGTGCTGCAATGGCAGGGCAGTTAGGGGATAGATTTGAGCTTGAGTATATACTTCATCTGAAAGCCCTCCCCAGCTGTAAATGCTTTTGTGACTGTTCAGACTAGAGAGCCAATAGCAGCCTGACATGGTGTTAGCCTCATCATTCTCATATGCTCTACTGACTATGGAAGTGGGCATGCCTTAACCACACTAGCCCAACGGTGTGCTAGGTTTGGGTCGGACTTGACCTTGATTTAGTGATTTTAGAGTGAAATCAATGGAACTGTGATTTTATAATTAACCTTGCCAGCCCTCTAAAGGATGTGGTTTTACTCTCATTCATTTTTCATCCATTGTCCACTGTCTATATAAGTTATTCTGTCCTGAGGAAAGCATGTTTTCTTATTACATAGTTCCTCTTCATCTGCTTGATACCCATTTTGGTCAATATGAAGAGAAAAACATTTGAGAGGTAGCTGTAAATCACCTCTGCTTACTTGACTCTTACATTATACCTCCTAATGTGAAAAAGTAAAGGTTCTGTTTGTGATCCTGTTTGTTACTGAATTGAGAGAAAAATCTAGCCACAGACAATGTTCTGGGCTATAAGAGCAAAACAGCCTTCCTCAGGCAACCTGCATACAACACTATTTTATTAGCAGAGGAATTGATTCAACAAAATAAAATAAAATAAAATAAAATAAAATAAAAACTCTGTGGCTGCTTGCCAAAGGCTTGAAAAGCCCTGATATTTTAACTTTTGTTTGCTCTGGCCATGAGGAAATGCAAATTGTTACTGAATATTCATGTAATATTGACAGATCCTGCAACTTTATAATGAGTCTATAATGAGTCCTGCAACTTTTATGATCATTTTTGTGTGTCTCCGTAAAGTCCCAGCTTCTGGAGGCATGTGATTATGTGGGAAGGACAAACAAAAAAGACTCACAGGACCCCTCTAGATGTTCAGGAAAATGCATGATAGGATCTGATGCACTATCCACACAATTATGCCTCCTGCCATGGCACATGTGCATGGCAGGAGTTGTGACTGCGAGATCCAGCATCAACTCCTACCACGCCTTATTGCTGGTACAGGGGGAGCCTGGGATCATCATCCCATGCTCCCCCTGCATCAGCAAGTAGCAAGCTCCCACAGCTGTAAGTCCCATAGCTGACCTAACTCACAGCCATGGCAGTGTCCTGTGGCTGCCAGGACAGAGTCCTGCAGCTGGAAGGACTCTCCATCCTGACAGCACACCACAGCTTCCAGGGCAGGGTCCACAGCTATGGGGCACTGCCAGGACAGAAAGTACCATCACTGTGGGACTCCCAGCTCTGGCTGCACATGGTGCAACTCTGCAGGTGCTGCAGAGATAAATTGATTATTTTTTTCCCAATGTTTTGAATCAGTAATGCTGTGCATGCTGAAGTAACATTTTCCTATGGCGTTTACTTTAGGCGCATCTACATGTGCATTAATGAGCTTTAGTTAATGTGCATTAAATCTAGTACCTTCAATGTGAGGTACTACGAAAATGTGCATTCGCTTGTCTTAATTTGCATTAACTAAAACGCATGGTTTTTAAATTACGCTTAATGTGCATTAGCCAAATAGCACATTTTAGTGATGCTTTAATAAGCTTTAAAATAGGCTAATATGCATTAAAGTGCATGTGTAGATGAGCTCTTTGTTTTTACTACTGAGGCAGTAAGCAAAAATTCATAAGAAGCCTTTTGCTGAGGTTGGTACTTGTATAATATTCTGATGGTAAAGAGTTAAGGTTGCTGTCTTGTAATTAAACCCTTGCCTATGCAACCCTGGAGAAAGCAGAAGACAATAAAAGTAGGAACCTGAACAGCATGTGCCATAGTAAAGGGGTATATGACTGCTCAGTTCTGTGGAGCTAAACTTCTGGAAAGTTTCAATTCTAACAATTGACACCAGTTTTCCAAAAAGCCCACCTGATCAAATGCTAAACGCTTTTGGAAATCTGGTTTTACTGATGTTCCTCAGTGGCAGTAGAGCTTTTTTAAAGTCTGACCCCAGTTATGGATACTAAACATGCAGAAATCTCTTAAGCTAAGTAGAGACAACCACAAAGCCCGAGGCTGAATAGATTCAATCTTCACAGGTTAGTCTAAGCTGCGTAGACTGAACCAATACACAAATGAACAGATATTTGTTTTTGATTCTGGAAATGCCCCACATGCCTGCAGTGGCCCAGGCCACAAGCTGGGGGACACTAGAGCATGCCTTCCTGCTCAGCTGGAGCAGACCGCTTGGGCCAAGGCTAGTCTGCCCACCCTGTGAGAGGGGGGAGGGTTGTGAAGGGAGGCACAAAGCATCCTGGGATGCTGGGGGACTATGAGTTAACTTAAATCTGAAGGGGATCTGGGACAGAAATTCAATAAACCCATTTGACCTGAATCAATTAAGTCTGATATTGCATCCATCCAAGTTTATCTTAAACTGGTTTTGGCTATTTTGAAAGAGGTTTACGTTCACTGAACTTCTGTTGTGTTACAGATTTGAAGCAGTTTCCAATCACTTACAGTGGTTTATGTGTAATTTCTGTCCCTAGCCTTTGAGTATATATATGACCCCTGTCTTAAAAACTCCATGCAAGGGCCATGTTTCTGCTTCAGCTGATGAAGTCATTTGATTGATTTCAATTAGGCATACAACTAAGCCATTAATTGGAAAGATAGAGATAAAAGAAGATGAGTGAAGGGATCTAACATAGGAGAGTGTAGAGTTTGCTTAATCCTTATTCTCCTCTATCATCTCCTAGCTTTGTGCATTTCCCTGATCTCACACACAGTCTACCCATGGGTTTACTATTTTTGGTTCTTGCAAATCATACAGAATAAGAACTCATAGCATGGAACAACAAATCAAGATGTCCTTTTTGTGCCCAGAGCTATATGACAGTATTCATACTATACAATTCCTGTGGGCTAGAAAAAGCATTAGGGGTACTGACATACCCTGCTAAGCTCCCCCTACAGTTAGAAACTCTATGCACGAATTACCATACAAAAATACCTTGGAGTTTTCATGAGCTAGCTAAGTAAGCCAAGGCGGATCATTGTTTCCTCCTGTTAAGGATCAACAGAATGATATAATCACTTAGCACTGAGGTTTAAAATGCCAAAACAAATGCGCAGGATTTTGATTGTTTAATTTTGCTTGCTTCGTTTCTGGCATCGTCCTTGTAGGTTTTAATTAAATTGAAACCCTCCATTTTACAAGCAAAATGAAAGCCAAGGTTTATTTTGTGAGCATGAACTTGGGAACACATTTATGCTATTCTTAATATAGGGCAAATGCCCTCTAACAATTTTAATTATGTCCATATAATTGACACCCTTTAATAGATTTTACTCAGGCTAGAGTAAGGGACAGTTTTGCACTGGAAAAAAAGATCGCTCTAAACCTAGTAGCATCCAATTTTCTGCATCCAACAAACTTTCAGACCACTGAGAGATGGATAACCCAGACTTTTTGATCATTTTGCATGACCCCTTTCTTAGGCTGAACTGAATTGAAGGTTCCAAAAAAATATTTTTCCCCAAACTTGAGATGACACCTTTAAAGCCAGCAGAAATCTTTTGCAAATTGATACATGTACAACCAAAATATTGGTCCGATGTCAGATATCTGACCTTTACTTGAGTAACAAATAAAGCTCACAAGAGAGAGTGGTATGAAAATAATAGTAACAGTAACACCAATAACAGCCACAACCAAGATAGTCACTGGATAAAAACCAAAACAAGCTACCAAAAAACAAAAAAAAGTGGATTGCCAACTGGGCCAAAAGCTTGGCAAATACTCATCTTGGGTGATACTACAATGCCAGATACTAATGGGACTTCATATAGCATGAGAAAGCAAGGTCTAGCTGTGATCACTACCCTCTCAAGACAAGTCATGCATTACAGGATTAAAACTCTACTGCCAAGTGCAGTGGTGCAGTGTGCCTCAGGCACGCAGTGGCTGGCCTGTGAATGATATCTTGCTTCAGTCCATATCTTCATTTTAGCTCTGGTCCCCCCCCCCCCCAGGCCATTTTTTGCTTGTTTGTTTGGTAAGGAAACAGATTGTATGGGGCAAATAAAACAGCATGCACATAATACAAACCTCCCCATCACCCTTTCTGTAGCGAACTGATAATCTATTAGAGAGATGTTAACCAAAAGCGAAAAGCTTAACGAGATTGATATATTCTGATCCCCTTTCTAATATTAATGAAAAATAGGCTGTAGTGCAAATGCCCACTTGCTTATGGGAATTCCCTTTTTCAAATACCCACATGCACATACCCTAATGGTATCAGAACAATGGGATCATCACAAAAAGCAGTCACTGTTTCTACTGCTTCAGTGCTGCTCCTTTACTACCTGTAGCTATGGATCCATTTAGACCTCACATTAAGCAGGGTAACACAGGCTCAGTACTTGGATGGGAGAACATTACGCTAGATGAATGGTAGGATATAGTGGCTCAGTAAGTGGCATTCTTCCTTCTACGCCAGTACCAAGCAGCAGTGTGTAAGGCAGGACTCTTGAGAGTGGAGCTAATACCTTTTACACAATATGCAAACCCCAGGCTTCTAACTACTTATATGCCAGACCACTTCCAGCTTAGGTAATCCTCCAGTTTCATTTTGGGTTGCTCCTTAACTGCTGCATGGTGTTGCTTTTTTGCCCATGAGCTGATTTTCAATGCTGGGTGAAGAACTCACGGACACAGGCTCTCCCCCACAAGCAGGAGCAGTATATCTATGTGCACATGCTGCTAGGTAGCATAATGCTACATCAGACAACTGGCACTCTGGGGATATTTGGAGTCAGTTGATCAAGTCAGGACCAATGTTTTAAATTTTGGACAAAAGTCCAGTTTCAGGAACTCTTTGGGGACACTGGGCCATAGCTCCTAAATCTAGAGCTTTTCTGTTAAATATGGAACAGCTGGTCACCCAGCCATATGTCTGTCTCTAACAATGCTTAAGATGACACAAGTCCACTTCAAAGCTGGCATTGGGATTCAGACCCCATTTAATGCAGTGCTCAATCTACAGAGATAGCTCAAAAATCTTTGGAATGAAAGATGTTAGAAACACTGTGAATAGTTAGCACTCTCATTGGTAAGTCTTACTTTGTAAAAAAATAGCACAAGGCAAGGTAGAAGGTCCAGGCTCTTCATAATAAGCATGTCTTAACAACAGGTGTGTCGGGTGGGGGGGGGGGGGGGGGGGGGGGAGGGCGGTATTCTTTCTTAACCTGCCCCAGTAATTGCAGACACTTAACCTTTATGAAGGAAAATCATAGTTTTTGTTTATGAAAAATCAAGTGGAAAGTCAATATTTTAATCTCCCCTGCCAGGAGCGTAGTCAATATTTTGACTCGGGCTAGAGTAGATATTTTATCCTTTTATTAAATACATTGTTCATGTATTCCAGTTATGCTAATCTGTGGCCCAACAAAAGCAGAGCATTGCTAATGAAGTGGCTTGAAAAATGTGTCATACTCTGGGAGGCATACTGACAAGTGTTAGTGCAGCTGAGTTGGAGAGACAAATCTGAGAGTTCAAGTTCTCCCTCTTGCTGTGGGTTCACGGCTGGTGCTGGCACTGCAAGACTCCAGTGGATAGAGGGGAGTAGCAAGTTGTTATATGTGCTACAACTTGCCTATGAACCATGTGAAACCAAGTTTCCTTTTGGTTTTGCAGTTGCCAGGTGCAGTAAATAAGTATCCCATGGGAAAGAGATAAAGACAATCTTGAGGTAGTAGCCAACATTCCCTCTAATTATAAAATGCTTATGCAAAACTGGTTTTACCTGGCACCCTCCACTACAAGATGGAGTCAGAGGCAAAACACATAGCAGAATTAAGTTACCACACTAGGATAACATTAGAGAATGCACAAATGGATGTTTTCAAACAGTAAAAAGGATTGAGAGTGAGAGATGAATTCTCCATCCTATCCTAGATTTGCATATCATTGACCTAGCAGCAATATTAATCATTTTCTCAATCCTGGATCTACCACTAAACAACTCTGCTCCCAGGGATATTACCCTTTAGACACAGTGCAGCATATGGGCCCCTATGAATCAGTTTAGAAAAAAAGCAACACAGTGATCTTCCAGAACCAGCCAAAAAAAAAAAAAAAAAAATCAAGTTTCATTTGGCAGGCATAAAATCAGACCACACCATAAACTGCATAGACTTCTGTCTCACAATAAATGCATCAGGGATGCTTCAGGATAGCTATAAAAAACACTAAAGAAAAAGTACTACCAAGGTTCTGTGCCATAAAAAGCCGCTGGATATCTACAGCCTTTCAACTAGGCCCTTCCTATAATTATTTGACAGTATAATCAAACCCCTTGTATGCCACAATAGTGAAATTGGGGACCGAACTGTAACTGTGAACTGCCAGCTAACAAATGAGACAAGAAACCAATAGAAATTTTACACCTGCTGTTTTGCAATCAAACACTTCACTCACACAGGAATTCTTCAATCTATGGCACTTGGAAAGAACTTAAACAATTCCTCTCATTTATCAGCAAAGAGAAAGTGTAAGGGAATATGTCAAGTAACATCCCCATATTCCATTCCCTACACCACGTAGCAAAGGAGAGATAAAAACTGAAACAACACAACATAAAACATTCCTACATAGCAACAACTCCTCAAGATTTAACAATATTTAACTTTCAAAATAGTTCAGC
>NW_005842997.1:464636-472319 GCF_000455745.1 Alligator sinensis | reverse complement strand
CAAAAAAAATCAAACAGTACTCATTTGCCGAGATGGACATCTGAAAGGCAAATATAATAACACCCGGAAAAATACAAATCTAGAATCACAGTATCTGTTCACAGATACTTCATGCTCCTAGACTATTTGAAACAGGAAAATATACAAAACATATATACATTTAATGGTTAGAATCAGTGATTAAAAACCACAGAAAGAAAAACAGGAGACAGAAAGGTCACTGAATGAATATATACCCACTGAGATAGGAGATATAAAAACATACAGCAGCGTATTCTTCTCCACAGACAAGGAAAGGAAAGAGTAGATAAAAAAGCCTTCCCACTCTTTGGGTATGATCCAAAGCTTATTAGAGTGATCAGTAGGGGTGTACGAAACAGATTCGGATTTGGCCCAAATTGGGAACAGTGATTCGATTAGTTGATTTGGATCACTGTCCCCGATTTGATTTGGCCGAACCCGAATCTGAAGATTCAATGTTGATTCAGAGAATCAGCAATTCGGCCACAGACATAGCTTTAAATGTTTTTTCTACATACCTTGAGGTACAAGGCACGGCTCATGAATGCTGCAATGCTGGGGTGGATGGAACATCCCACAGGAGTGTGGGGGGCCCTTCTGCTTGCACAGTAGCGAACGTGGAAGTGGACTGGAAGTACTTCTGATCCACTGCTGGGTTTGCTGGGCAGCGCGCTGGGGGGCCCCCCCGCACTCCTTCCCCAGCTCAGTGATTAGCTGTGAGGGGACCCCAGGTGCCTCCCCCAGGCCCAGGAGGCACCAGTCGCCAAGCCGGGGCAGGGAATGGGGGGGCACCCCAGCACGCACAGCCATAGTGATCAATGAAAAAGATTTAAATGGGTTTGCATCAGGTTCTATCAGTAATAGACTTTTCCATTCAAAAGCAAATGGAAAAATGTATAACTATAGAAGAAAGTTGACAGAGAGAGTATTTCTCTAACACATGTAGGATCTTGCACCTCGCTAACAACAAAGATATGGAGAGTACCATGCAATAAATGATGGGATGAAAACACAGTCACTTATTTTTGAAAGTCATAGCCAGGATGGATGCTTGATGTATTGTTCCACCTCCAGACAGACACTCACTATGACTGACGTTTACCAACTGATAAAACTTGTACAGATCTCCCCTGCCAATAAAAGCTTTTGATTTGATCTGAAGTTGAATGTAGTATACAAGGGTGATATTTTTCAGCATATAATGGCTACTCTGTGGGTGCACCTACATGTCGTCATACGTTGCTGTAGCGACACACTACATCAACATATGGTACGTTACGGCAATGTAGCGTTCAGGTGAGTCTACAGATGATTGGCAGCTACTTCACCATAGCAGCGTGCTCCCCTGTTTTAGCGTGCTGCTACAGTGAAGTAGTAAAATCTAACCACATGCAGTGCACATGGGGCAGTACAGGCAGTTACTGAGCCATGCTTTAGTACTTCCAAAAGGAAGTACAAGTATAAATGAGTACTACATATTTAACACTAAGTGGTTACTGTGCATTTATTTAGTACTTAGTATAAACAAGTGCTAAATAAATGTGCAGTAACCACTGCGTAGTTGTGTCTTGTATAGATTTGCCCAGTGTGTAAAGTTCCCCCATGCTTGTAGGGGAGCAGAAAAGTGACAGAACGTACTAATGTAAAGTTGAAGGTACATGCAATCCAGGAAGGGAAGCGTTGGGAGGAACAGGTGCGCAAAAGTTTTTGTAGGACATAACCAGAGTGCTGGACTTTATGCAGTGGAAAATATGGAAGAAAGAGCGATTAAAACACAAAGGGTGATACAGTCGGAATGACGAGCGAGTAAGATGAATATATTGCGAGGTAAGACCATGCGCTTGTAGGATTCAAGAGAGGAGTTGGATGCAGCAGTAAAGACAAGAGGGAATGGGGCTTGGACTTGCAAAATCTTCCTTCCAGAAGAATGGATTGATGGAGAGCCTCTTCACTCCTGTTACTGAAACATTGCTGACCCTCTCTGCCCCCTCTAACCATGGGCAGAGCATTAAGTGAGAAAGAAGTAAGGACAGCCCTTTCCTTGCCATGTATGAATTCTTGCTTCCTCCTTGCCTCCCTGGGAACAGTTACAAAGCTTGTGGTATAGTCAACATGTCCTCCAGGACATGTAATACTAGATTTTCTAAGGATGAGTATAATTTCAGTGGGAGAATACAGGCAACCACTGTTTTCAAATGATCTGCAAACCAATAGTTATCCGAGACATTTTCCAGGCATAATGTATCAAATTAAGATTTTACACCAAAAGAGTTGGTTTTGAAATAATTTTCCAATGAAATTTTGACACATTTGTAAAAGTTTACCTTGATGCATGATGCAGTAAAATCAGAATTATACATTGACTGTATTCTCACCTGGTACAAATTAGGCAAGTTTTATTAATTTTAGTTGAGCTACTCCAATATATTTATACTAGATATAGATCTGGACAGGTTTGTTTAGACCTGTGCGCCTGAAACTTTTTAGACTGAAGGCCCACCTTAGAAAATGCCAGCTCTTAGCTTTCACTCATTTCTTGGCTATGGAAAAATAGTAGAACAGCTCTTGTGTTGCAAGAAACTTAGGCCTCTGTCTGACATGCAAGTAAAGGTACCATGGGATATGATGCATGATACCTAACTTCAGATCCCCTCACCCCTTATTGCTAGTGCAGGAGGAGACCAGAATCATGATCCCAGGCTCTCCTTGCACCAGCAAGTAGCAAGCTATCACGGCTCACAGCCCCCAAAGTTGGGAGCCTGGATCAGCTAATGGCTCCTCGCCTTGGAGACACATGGTGCACCCCAGTGGCTGGGAGCCCCATCAGCTGACTGGGTTCATTGGGCCAGCTTGGCCATATGTTCAGTTAATGGTGTGACAAGAACCACCCATAAAGTTATTACACATTTTTTGTGCAATAAAATTTAGGTTTATTCCCTGTTTTATCATGCCATTAATTGCATTAACGTGTAGATGGGTAACAACTTAAGATGCGATTAATTGGTTGTTCACATCTTAAGTGTAATGTGTGCCAGGAGCCTCAGAAAGACCCCAACAAGCCAGAATGTTTTTGATGCTATCGATTCCTATTCAAAATCTCTGGGTTTATCTTGCGAAGCATGTGTAGGTGTTTATATAGTGCTAATACTGGGGAGTACCCCACAAGAACTTTAAAAGGACCCCCAGGGTGCCACAGCACAGCGGTGGAGAATCACTCCCCCAGAACTAACACTAGCTTCTCCTAAAATCTGCAGAGTTTATTTTGCTTTCCCATAAACTGTTCTGTTTGAATTACATTGGCAGGTTTTAATATGCAGTTCTTACCACACTCCCCCCCCTTAGAGATTTGCTATAATATGCCAGCCCTCAACCTGTACTATTTAATTTTCTTTCACACAGTTATTTTGGGAAGGGTAATTGAACTAACTGTACTTCAAAGCAAATTGTATGCATCTAGGGGCAAAAGATACAATTCAATTAACAGGGAACACAAACACTTTAGCAATCTTGTTTGTGTATTATTTTTACTATTTCCAAACTTTATACTGTATGGATGGCTAATGAGTAAAAACAATGTTTGCTTTCCTTTCCAAAGTAGCTGCTAAATATACACGGAGTATAATGGGAAAGGCTCAAAAGGATATAACTAACTACTAGAAATCATATTGAAAAGCTTATGATTAACCTCGAATAGAGTCAGCTGCTTCAGCAGTATAGTGTTTCCATTTCCTCAGTATTATTATATTTTGAACCCTAAGTCATGTAACTATGCTACTATGAGGGATTCATATGAAGGCCTTATTGCACCTTATGCTGTATGCAGCACAAATGTTGATCAGCGTTAGTGCTAGCTTGGATTCTGGAGCAGTCACACCCTTAGTCTAGAAACCTTTTCTGACTGTCTCTGACCTGCACAGCTGTGATTTGTGACTAGGGTCAGGGCTAGGAGCTGTAGCTGTGAGTTGCCACTAGGGCTACGGACAGACATTACACATAAACCGGCTTAAGTGATCAGAAACTGGTTTAAACTTGTAACAGAATAGATGTTCCGTGCACATAAACCAGTTTGAAAATGGCTAAACTGGTTTGACATGAGTCTGATACTACATTTAACCAGTTTTAACTGATTTGGGTCAAACCGGTTTATGCAATGTCTGTCCCAGACCTAAAAGGCTGGTGAACCAGGACAGGTTTCTATCCCTGCTCTAGTCAGGGAGTCAGAGATCCTGGGATACTGGAGAACTTCAATTTGGGCATTACATCTGTGAGGAGTGGCCACACTTTAATGTAACAGGACCTAGGTAGTATGGATTAGAGATAATCCTGCCCTGGACTGGTGTAACTTTGTTCTGCATAACAAGTGTTTAAAACCACTTTAAGGTGTTAACATGTAGACAATCCAGGGGTTAAGAGCTCCAGGAGCTGCCCAAAATTATCGTGTAACAAGGCCCTAAGAATGTATGATAACCTGCAAGATTTCATAACACCTGATCTTGTTGAGTAACTGTGATTCCCTGAATGGTTGGCTCTTTAGGTGGTACCATGATATAACTGAGCAGCAATGTTTGTAACTCTTGGGCTCATAGAATGATTAAAATACCAGGGAAAGATCAAACAAAGCCTATAAATTAGCAATGTCAAGACTCAACATCCTTGAGATAGAGCAATTTGAACCCTCACAGAAAAAGACATGCAATCTTGTGATGTTTAAAAAACTGCAAG
The DNA here is from genome assembly GCF_000455745.1 of Alligator sinensis. NCBI lineage: Eukaryota > Metazoa > Chordata > Crocodylia > Alligatoridae > Alligator > Alligator sinensis. The sequence continues at coordinate 467,576 of NW_005842997.1, read as the reverse complement.
GAACCCTAGCCTTGCTGCTGTAGAACTTGGACCTCCATGTGGATACCAAGCTTGTATGATGAGACAGCAAATTATAGCTCAGCTCAAGGAGCAAAAATAATTTTCCAATGAACCCTAGGGGCAATTTATTTGCTTGACATTCTCCCAATGCTCTTGGGACATTCATAGCAACTCATAGGTATGCATGGTTTAAGTATATGTTGAGGACACACTATGAGAGCCTAATATACCTTATTGGTTCCGTATCAGTAGGGTGAATACATCCCAGATTAGCTGGGATGGGCCCGGATTGGAGGCCAGTCCCGGCCAGCTGGTGAAAATTGAAATGAGAGTCCCAGGCACAGGGTGTGGGGTAGGATGGCGGAGCAACAGGAACTTATGAAATGTATGGTGTATGAAAGTGATGGTGTAAAATAGGCTGTTGAAGTGTGTAATGCATTAAAAAGAGTTCCTGACAATTGATGTGGCTTTCTATTATAGTTAGGTGGCACGTTATAATAATGCATAAATATGATCCATATACTACACTTAAGAAAATTAATTATTCCGGGAAAACCTATTCTTTATGCCAAATGTTATGGAATTTTACAAATGAAAATAAATCTCCTATCTACTTTATATGCTTATGATTTTGTTAAGTGGTTATTTTTACAGATAAATAGATGGTATTATGTAATAGGCTCATTTATTCTCCACCAGTGTTACTAATGTAGTCAAGTACATGGAGAAAAGCAGATGAAGAAAGAATAAAAAGATGAGATGCTAGGTCACTGGTGAGATATAGAAGGACAGACCAGCCCCGCAGAGAGAGAGAGAAAATACATTTTCATCTAACCTTGCAAATACTTACGTAGGTTCTTGATGGACATTCAGTTTTCAAAGTTGCTTAGGCACTTCACAACATATGTCTCACTGGGCTTGTCGACATGAGACACTTACTGCTCGGTAGCCGAATAACACTGCACAGTGGTATGCTGGTCAAAAACTGTGCTAATAAGCTACTGCGTGGTGTTATTAGGCTACTGTGCAGTAACCATCACAAAAAATCTGTGTGCCAGCACTACTGTTCAGTAACTGTAATTACTGCGCATTTAGTTAGTACTTAATTAAGAAGTACTAAATTAAATGCACAGTGACTACTGGGGTGTAGGTTGTAGCCGTGATGGTCTAAGGGCATAAGTGACTACTGTGCATTAATGAACGTGTAGACATGTCCATTGAAAATGAATGGGACTTGGATTCTTTTTCAATTATTTTAAATCCTTTAGATGATTTGGAAAAAAAAATAAGTCCCTCCAACCCTCCTTCCCCCTCCTCCCTGCTTCACTTTTATTTTAATTATTTACTTTCTTTGATATCCCAAAGCACCCCACTTAACAACAAAAGCAGTGGACTGAATTAGTTTTCTTCTAGTCACTCAGGCCTGATCCAGGGACCACTGGTATTGAGGGAGTATTGCCACTGACTTGAATTGGCCTTTATATCAGACTTCAAATTTATTGGAAAAAACTTTTAGCAGTTGCCTTTAGGTTAGCACACTGCGGATGAATGTTGTTGTAGCCAGAGGGGTAGGAGTTTTTGTTTAAAATATTTAACAAACTATATAACATATTTTACCCTTTCAGTAGCTACGTGTCTATTTGACTGTGATCCTTAAACTCAAACTGCACTGAGGACTATGCTGTGAATATCATAAAATCAGAGCAATAAGACCACAGAGGCACATGATTAACACCTGATACTGCTAACGTGACATACTATGTACAAGAGGATGGAATGGGCTCATTAACTAGTTTTATTCTGGTTCATGTAGACAAATCACACTGTGGTGCTGTTTTGATGCAACTAGCTGCTCTCCTGGCCAACAGTTTCAGCAGAGCAGCAAGCATAAGTCTAAGGAACAAATTCATCTGAACAGGCATGAGGTATTTTTGTGGAGATGTGTGCACCAGTACCCCAATGTTACACTGTGCCTGCCTTCTGGATAAAAAAGATCCTTTAGTCTCCAAGGCTGTAAATCACTAGCATTTCTGACTCCCCATTTGCTTTTAAAATACTTTCACATTCTGGCATTCGGGTACTCCCACACGCCACATGCAGCTAAACGCCTGGGAATGAAACCATGAAGAAACTGTATCACTTTCTAAAAATGGTGACTAATATGCATTTGCATTTTGGTTGACTTTCTTTCCCATCTCCTGTTCCTTCCTTCATATCCCCCCATAGGCATTTTTCCCTCCAGCTTTTAACACTCATAAAAAGGGTTACAATATTAAAATGAAGAACACCAGAAAGTACTTGCCCTTCTACCCTCCAAGAACTGTCTTTTGGAAAATTAACACAATGCTAAACACCCCTTTGCAACTGTGGACATGGCTATTTGTCATTTTCACATAGGATTAAAGCATGGGATTCACTAGGAAGGAAAGACAGATGGTGATGGGATCCTGAAAAAAAGCATCAAGAGTGCTAATCTCTACAATAGCCAAATACTACACAGGAAAATAAGGCCTGATGACTGGTGTTTTTTAGCATCAAAAAGACCTCCAAAGACTTATCTGTAACATTAATCTTATGTCTCTCTTCCATCTGATGTTATATTTTGCCTATTTTCTGCCTCAGAGCATAATGTTTTGCCTCCTTGGCAGAGAAGGCTGAGGGAATTAAACGTGCTTTAAAGGATAAACTAAGCATCAAGACTAAGGATATAGATTTCCATGGTCAGCTGTATTATGGAGAAAAGTGAAAGGTTCACAGATGAGGTATTTATCATGGGGAACATGTCAAGCACATGCTGGTAAGAAAAGTACAGCCTGCAGATAAGAAAAATGGATAACACGTTATATAAGCCAGGAATGATCTGCTGAACTGCTGCTCTTTGTCTGTCCCGCTACCGCAGCTCAACAGCATCCCTGTTGGCTTCAGGTCTCTTCTCAGATG
>NW_005842997.1:460862-464626 GCF_000455745.1 Alligator sinensis | reverse complement strand
TTAAGAGATGGTGGGGGCATGGGGGGAGTGAATACATCTCATAACATTTTTTTCTAATGTGGAGATAAAATGCTGGGCCAGATACTCAGCTGACTTCATTGAGTTAATCGGAGCTCCATGAATTTACATCAGTTGAGATTCTGGCATGTTATCGAGCCACTGGTAATGCTCTCGTTTTAAAATGCAGGCTGGCTGTGGAGATCTATGCTGCAGTGAAATCACTGAGGCAAACCAGCCAGATTTTTTAATTTAAAAGTTCTACATCACGTTTTACTCAACATATTGTTGATCTACACTACCACGCATCTTTTTTTTTTTTTTAATGAGTCAATCACAACTTATGGGGCATTCTGTTAGAGACAGTTGTTATATAAAGCAGGCAATAATCGGGTCTAATTTAAAAACAAAATTGTTGACCTACTTTATTTCTTTTGTGCCTAAAGTAAAGTGTTTTCATCTTCAGGCAATGCTGTTTGTGTCTGAATATAACATATTGACCCAATTTCAAATGCTGCTCTTTCTCTTGTTCTCTTATTTCACCTCTGCTCTGTTCAAAGTAACTAGATGTTTTTACAGCGATGGAGATCAATCAAAACACAAACTTTATTTACACATGCAAAGCTAAGGATCAGCTAAGTCATGAATTACTTCAGCTACTTGACTTCAGGTGAGTTGGACACAACTTCTCTCAAATAGTTCTCTGATTGCTCAAGTCAAAGTGATTTTATTTAATAACTTTAACTCTGGGATGAACATTTTAAATGTGGACTGACTAAAGAGATCAATTCCCCCCCATCTCTCATTTGCATTACCTTGTCTAAGCAGTACACTACATATTTTTATAGAACTATTAAGATACTTTACAGAGACTCTTTGACCTCCTTGCCCAATAAAAAGGAGACTTCTATGGAGTGTTTTTAATAACTTTCTAGCATTGTGTCATAAAAATGCTTTAAAACTGTAAAATAAAAAATTAAAAATATAGACATGTAAGTGGAAAATGAAAGAAAGATATTCTTATTGGTGTCACATATTTGAGATGTTTTTTATATAGAGCAGTGAGACCATATACAGAAGATTTTGGTGCTTGGGGCAAATCACAGATATCAAATTATCAGGCCACTCTATTTTGAGAATAGCTATAAATTGGAGAAGTACCATTATCATCATTTTTTTCATGGTTGTACAGCAGCTATCACAATGAGGTCTCGACCTAGTTGGAGTCTAGACACTCCTGCAGTAAAAAGGTTACGTAATCTGCTGCTATATTACTCTTCATTACTCTCCATTTTATGATCCTCAAATAAGTGGCACCTAGAGTGTCTTGACCATCAGTTTGATGCAAGGCCTAGCAAGTAAATCTGAATGTATTATTACTACTTCTATACTTAATACTATAGCCGCAGCTAGACATCCCAGAGATTGAGCTTTTACTGTAAAAGACATGATGCACATTTCTAGTAAAAAGTCAGTTCTTGTTCCAAAGAGCTGACAGTCTCACTAACAGCCCCTTCTATATTCAATCTGCTCTTCCTGGAATTATACCAGACTTGGACATAATCCCCCCTAGGAGGTCATATTGTTCAGGAAGAAGACATTTTCCCTATAAAATGAAAGGTTATGGAGAAAACTCAGGCCTTCAAGGCATCAACAAGTCCCTGTTCCCCAGAAAACTGTGGAGTTCACAGTCCACGAAAATTTTGCATCTGAAACTGCAGAGATGGTTGTTGCAGGCTGAAATCTGCTGCTTCGGGTAAGCTGTTACCCCTTAAACTTCAATGGAAGGAATGACTGGTACAGAAGTCAGCACAGACTCCATGCCATTTAAACATAAACACATGGAAACACGCTTGTTGTTGATGGGTGCCCAGCATTTTCCTAGCAGCATTTATTGCCTGAATATGATGAAATCTAAGTTTCAGTGACATATGTGGGAGACGAACCTCTCCCCACAACTACTCCCCCAGTTCCTTGCCAGGTACCCTGCCCATAGGGAACTCTCCTTTGCCTTGACTTAGTCATCAGTAAAAATCTGCCTTTGGCATACTAGGTCAGTGCCTGGTGTGCTATTTCCTTTCCTTTCTGTATTTCGCTATTGAATCTCCTTGAAATGATCTAATATGTTACAATATTGCTCCCCACAGCAAAGCAATGAGGAATAAGGCTAGAGGCGAGACACGCAGATTACACTTGTTGCTTTCCTTCTCTAGTAACAGAAGTCAGTTGTCATCTTCCTACAGGCACTGCTTTCCTGTCTGAAGCTCCTTGTTTAACCCAGCTCCTTTTTATGTAGTAGTGTGCTGTTTCTGGCAGTTCCTTCTCTTGGAATCAAAGCAAACCTCTCATGGATGGCCTGTGAATCATTAACAATGTGGGGCGATAAGGGCAGAAATAGATTCCAAATTCCTGGAGTGGGTAAAAGTTTCCCTTCCTTTGTTATTGGAAGAGGTAAAATGTTCATAGCACTCCCCCCAAATTAAAGGAAACCACCTTTGAACTCTAATACCCCTACACATAATTTAGGCAAACGTTAAATGGTGAGTTCCTTTTATCCAATAAAATGCAGTAACCCAAATTCAAATATGATCAACAGCTAAGGTAATCAATTAATACACTAAGTCAACCTAAATGAGTTTGTTGGTTAGAGTAGTATATCGAAGAGAAGAAATATAGCAGTCACAAGTCCCAGCATTGCAGCAAAGGAATAGCTGAGGTTAAGAGATATGACCTGCATACAAAAGGGTTCTGGTGAAAGTTATGGGAAGAAAGTAAGGGCTAACAGTCAATAGACGCTGTAATTTAGTCATGAAGGTACAAAGGATTGTTCAGAAACTGAGACTCGTGCCACATGAGAAACCTTTCTATTGCACTGTGATAAATTCTCAGACTTAGGCTATGATTTTGAAATCAAAGGGAACTAATACTCTTCATAAAGGTAAATATACAGACTAACAGATGCATGGCTTTGATAGATTTAATCAAATATTACTAACTGACAACAATAAACTCAGTGGGCAGTTGTGTCAGCGAGGCGCATCCCATTGCAACACCTCCCAATGGAGCAAGTCAGAGAAGCAAATGTCTCCTAGAGTTGCCAGCCAACACCAGTTTCATAGTCTTCATCTTTGCTAGCTAGCTGTCTTCACCTTCTGCCCTCCCCTTGGTGAAATATTTTCTGGCCACAGTCTAGGCCTCATTAGAATTCTTTTCTAAATCATTTCTAAATTTGCATGCTTTGAATATGTAGTGATCTCTCTCGCTCTCCTTTGCACTTGTTCTAATATGTAGCTGAAGTGTTACCATGTCAACAGTAACCATTATAGAGTGTGTGAATATTTGTGTGTATTTTATGTACATTTGTATGTAAATATGCATACAATTATGTACACAAACACACACAGAGATAGAAAGGATTTTTTAAACTGTTGACATAGTGGTGCTTAACCCTAGATCCTTATGTCTAGGTAAAAAATTCTCTTTCAAACTGGTCTTTAATATTGTGCCTCCTTTTCTTGCATGAAATACCAATTAAAGATTTTGTCCATGCAGTGGACGAGCCAGTGGGTACTGAGAACTGCAATAAGTCAGAGCTAATATATGAGCAGATACAACAGAGGCAATTTATGAAGTGATTGGATTTTGTGCAATTGGATGTAGCTACACAGGAAAGTAAATTCTCACTCTTTTTGATGCTGCTGAATCCACTATCAATCTTACTTTCAAATTCTCCTGAGATAATGACAAGATCTCGGTTGATTTGCTTG
>NW_005842997.1:368932-460831 GCF_000455745.1 Alligator sinensis | reverse complement strand
TAGGGAAAATAAATCCCTCCTTGAATTTTAAAAATGGATTTTCTTTTTAATTATATAAGGGTTTTGAAAACGGCATCCAACCATGCTGTCACAATGAGGGAGAACACAACAGAACTGTTTTTCCTCTGTCACTAAGCAGCTTACATGGCTGGTACTATTACAGAGTGCCAGTTTTCACTCATATTATATACATTGATCATTAATCATACTGAACTACAAATTGCTGTAGAATACAAGAAATCAGGCAAGTGGTATGGAACCAACCAACCAACCAAAAAAAAACAACTAAAGAAAATGACAGATTTTTTTTATGCCAAAAGGTACTGTTCAACTGATTTGCACCATACATGCCACAGAATTTCATCCGTTAACTTCTTCATCGGGCCCAGTTACTTGCAACTGAAATATACTGCATCTTTTGAAAAGACATTCACATTTGATTTAAAGACTAAAAAGACATCCAATTTTGATATAAAGACTAGAAAGACATCCCACTTTGATTTAAAGACTTCAAGAGGTAAAATTTCTACTGCATGCCCTGGTAAGTAGTTCCTGATCATCCTTGCTGTTAGAAATTTTGCGTTTTCTATTTCCATTTGGCTTTCCTTTCCATCTTTAATGCCTTGCCTCTCGATCTTGTTATGCCTGGGTGTGGTAGGCTAGAGACCTGTGCACTATTGAATAAGTACTGCTCCCAATTCTTGGTTCAAATTTTCTCTGCAGTTACTCTGGTAGCACTAACTGAAACAATAACATCAGAAAACTTGTAAGAGAGCAGAATTTGTTTTATTTGTCTTCCAGTTTTCTAAACTGCCATGCTTTTGAATCTCTACAGGAAGGGCTCAATACTAAATGGTTGAGCACTATTCCTTCCAGGTGGTGAAAAGTCAGCGTAAATTTTCCAAAGTAAATCTCATTTAGCAATCCTTGGCAAAAACATGATGTCTGCAAAAGAAGGCCTGGGGGAGTCAAGGATGATCTAGCCTTCACAAAAGTTAGGCACATAAGCAAACTTGGGGAGAATGATTCAAGGCGCTCAGATATTCAGGGGAACAGGACCAATCAGAAATGTGTTTATTCCTGATGAATAAAGCACTATCAGTGTATGGGAACTTTGAATGGCCCTCAAGTTGTAAGATAATTTGTATTCACCTCTCCTCACACCAACACATTAACTAACTACGTTATTTCCATAATGAGTAGATGAACATCTGTGTGGCTTCCCAAAATTTCAAGTGGCAATACTCGAGACAAGTACTCTCTCCTTGGGGATTGACACACTAGCATTTTAAATAATTGCCATAGCTAAAAACATAATTTAAATTCTGAGGAGACGCTAATGGAAGAGTTCAGGTGTGGTTTAGATTTATGGACTTCTGTTAGTGCAACAAGTTTAATTTCACAGATCAGAGTTGTCTCAGTCTATTCTTAAACTTTGTATTTGGACTTGTCATGGTGAATTGCTTTAATTAACAATAAGATGCAGGAAATTAGCAGAGAAATTAGTTAACGTATAAATATCTGAAAAGTAATAAACTATAGTAAAACAACACTACAACAGGCGCCTCTCAATGATAAGCCCACGTTACTTGCATGGTACACCAATTATGGGTTTGGTTTTACATTGTGTGTGCTGTTTTGCTACATGCTCACACACACACACACACACACACACACACACACACTGACCAGTTAAGCATAGATACAGCCTTAAGTACTCTTGACTTATTGTTTCTTTGTTCTTTTCTTTTGCTATATTTCCAGGAAAACTTAACGACATACTTTGTTGATTAGGGAACTTTGTCTCCCTTTCCCTATTTAATTTCTGTCTTCAGTAGCTACTTATTTGTCCTGGAAAACATTAAAAACCACTTTGTTTAGAAATAATGCTGTTATATTTGTTTGTCACATATATATTTAGAATATTTTTAGAAGCTCATTTAGCTACCTAGGTGTTCATTTCAGAATTTTTTTGTATACAAAATGGGTATTAACAAGCATATGGTCAAGGGGGATCCAGTTGACATAATATACTGGGACTTTCAAAAAGCAATCAACAAGGTCTCTCATAAAAGGTTTTTAAAAACTGCATTGTCACAGCATTGGAGGGAAGGTTCTTTCCTAGCCTGAAATTTGGTTAAAGGGAAGCAAAGGGTAGGGGTAAATGGTCACTTTTCAGGATGGAGGGAGGTCAACAGTGGGGTCCCACAGAGATGTGTGTCAGGCCCAATTTTGTTCAACATGTTCACCAGTGGCTTTGGTGAAAATGGGAATTGGCACAGTGAAATCTCCAAGTTTGGAGATGATATCAAATTATTCTAGGTAGTCAAGTCCTGAGCTGATGGAGAGGAGCTGTAGAAAGATCACAAAGCAGCAACATGAATCTGAATATGAAACAGTTAAGATCACATTGGGTGTGGTAAACTTCAATTAATTTAGTGCTGTGTAAAAAATGGGACAAAGTTCTAGTGGAAGTACGGTAAATATTAAAAAAAGAACAGCTGCTAAAACTGCCATTTGACAGTGGTGATGTCATTGCACAGTCAACCCACTGTTTCATCAGTTTGGCTGTTTTTATTCAGCACTGATAATTGCATTTTTTTTCCAAAAGGAATTATTTCTTTGAGATCACCTACTCTCTACCTCTAAGACCTACCTGTTGTAAGTTTTCTAATAACTCGTTTTAGCTAAGTACAATGGATTAAGAACATATCTAAAAAGATATCATCTAGTTAACATTAGTAGTGCTGATCAGTAGTAAAATCAATATGAGACAACCGCAATTTTTGCATTGGTTTAGTAGAAATTCTATTGGTGTCCTTGTCTGCTGCTTACCCAATAACTTACCCAAATGGCCCACATTATGAAGCAATAACACACTGGTTCTGTTTCTATGGATGAAATATTTAAGGTGCAGAAACCTTTGATTGACTCCACATTTATACTTCTGCTCTTGTTCAGCTACTAAAGGACTGTGGTTGCAAATGGGCCAGATAAACCCATATGCCAGTATCATCTAACTATATATGCATGGCGCTCAAAACAGAACTCACGGTATCTGGTTCCTAAAAACAGCTTCTCTGTTCAAGGAGACAATGAAGCTATTCTGGCTTAGCTAGTAGAGGGGGTGGATATATAATAGGTGGTTTGGAGATATATAATAGGGACACGGACAAGCTAGTTCATCTCTTCTTTCTCTCCTTCCCTGCAATTAGAAATAGAGCTGGTTTCCAACATCCATGCAGATAAACTGGCGTTCACAAGAGCCAAGTTTAATTCAACAACAGAGCGTTGATCTGAAATGACCCATAGCTACTAATCAGATTCAGGGGATGGGAAGAGAGAGAGAGAGAGAGAGAGAACTTTCTAGGATCATAGTCCAGGTTATATTAGAAGGGAGAGACTGAAAACAATTTAAAGTGTAGGAACATATTTCTTTGCATAAATTTGATGTAACAGCACTCACTAAGGATTTAGTCAATAATTGCACAGCATTTACAGTAGGGATACTGTTGTCCAAGTTAAAGTATTATCTTTTAGATGGCATATGCCCCCAAATGCAAGGGAGCAAACAGGATTCTATTCCACCAGGAACCAGGGCTCAGTAGAGAAACTGTTAGAATTGCTGCAGTCTGAATAAATGTCTACCAGGATTGAGGAAGAGTTGTGTTAAGCAGGACAACTCCAGGAGAATGGGGCATACAGCTTCTCTCTCTCTCGAACCCTGCTCTCGAAAACCTCTTTTGCCACTTAAGAGAGGTTTAAGTCAGATAAGAGGGATGGATGGAAATCTAAACCAGTGCCAATCATTTTTGGCTCTCTCTCTAATTATTAATAAACTGTTCCATATCATTCTACATCTAGACATTCTCTTACCTCATTTCACATATAAACAGAGCAGCATATTTCAGTGGTGAACAAATACCCTTATAAAAACATAAAAAAACCCTTCTATATTACTCAACTACTGACATGAAAGAATTAGTCCCTGTGCGACATATTTATATCCTATTATGGAGTTAATATTGCCCGAGGTGATATCCTCACTTAGAAGCATATAATTTTTAATCCAAAGTAAAAAAAAACCGCTAGCTTTAATAAGCAAGCTGATTGATTGTATTTATCTACTTGTATCATGAGATCAATCTTGATACCTGGACATTTTAGTCATTCATTTTTTATTTCCCTAAAGATTTCATAAACATTGATTTGTTCAGACATTTTTTAAAGTTACATTTCATTCCCCTTGGTCACTAACGTGCTTTGAGCACGGGGTGTCAAAAACAGGCAAAATATTCTTTTAAGTGATTTTGTTAGCCCATCAAGGAACTCTGCACTTTGATATTCACTCTTTTAAAAGGAAACAGAAATAGGTACAAATAGGTACAAAGTCCTATGTACCTACAATTTAATTTGTTGTTTTCAAAATCAAAATCACCTTCCTAGAAAGTTCTCTCTTTCACAACCTGTATTCATGGTTATTGGTCATTTTAGACAAATGCTGTGCTATATTATACTTTCCCAACATTTCAAAGCCGGTAATCGTACCAATGTTAACAACACAAGCCAAATAGGAAACAAAAACTGCCCCCTTCTGCTAACTCCCTGCAATTCTGCAATTAATACCATTTCATACTTGATTTTTCTTACTCCCTCAGTCCATCTTCTCTGCTTGAGTGCAGCCCATTTCAGAAACAAACAACTCAGACAGATTAAAATGTGTAAATGTAGGCCAATACCCTGCCAGTTTGATTCTTCTAGCCCATTTCTCTTCTTCCTTGCTGTAGCAGATGCTGGAAGCTATAAGGGTATCAGCATACTCCACTTCTCAGGGGAAAAAAGAATGACATGTCATTCAAAACTGACTCCTGTGGCTGATGAAGAAGTGGCTTTATGTTCAGTCCTTTAGAACTGAAAGTTACAGATTATGACGATGGACAGGTGTTACATTTCTGCTAAAAGCCTTTTTCCAGCAGAAAAAGAGTATATAGCTGTTCAAGAGCTCCTCCACAAAAAGTTAGATTGGATACCTATGAGAAAGATCTCCCTTCTCCCAGTCTATCTTGACCAGCTGCACACTTCTCTCTGGTGTGGCAGATACCTGCTATCCCACTGTTCTCTGCTCCCAGGGAAAGGGAGGAGAAGAGAGCACCAATAAGCTCCTATCTACCTAGAAAGGGTTTCCACCCTGGCAGAATGCCCCTGCCTCACTCCCACTGCTCCAGCTCAGCCTGGGGCCATGCGGGGTAAGGCAGGCTGCTGTGCTATAGCCACAAAGCTGCCCAAGCCTTGCCACCGCAGCAGAATGACCCCCACACTCCTCTGGGTCTGCCAGGAGGAGTGCACGGAGTGGGGGTGCCTGTTTTCCTGTGGAGACCAGGAGGATTCCCACCACAGAAGAAGGTCTCCCTTGTCCTACCAGCTAACTGGTCAGGATGGGAAGGGGGGGGGCACATTTTCCCAGGGCTCAACTGTCTGTGGCACCTGCTGCCAAGTGACAGCCTCCTCCCTTCCCGAAAGGGCAGAGGAAGACTGTCCATTAATGTCCTCCATTAAGGGCAGGGGTGGCCCACAAAGCAACTCTCTAGTGCCTCTTTGCTGGAGCGCTCACCTGTGAAGCTCTCCCACCACGGGGCTGGGATGCATACACGCCAGTTCCCAGACTATCTTTCTAGCATTAAGAATGTCTGGAGCTTATGATTCACGACCCCCCAGGGCAACGGACTGAAGGATGTAACAGAAATGCCAATGGACCTTGGGGGAAATGCAACCAAAACCTAAGGGTGTAAGTATGGGAGGCAAAAAGCACTGAAGGAGGTTTTTGACACTTGAAGGCTATAATCTATTTGTTATAATCAGTTCCTTAGCTTAGAATTTACCAATATCACTAGCTAGCCTTCCAATTAACTTATACGTGGTGTGGAGAAAGACATTCCTCCTCGAACGGCATAGAAATGTTTCATATAAGAACTCCACAAAATGTATTTGAGCATTTTGTGGGGTATAAGGGTTGTGATGAATTGAAAATAAAATGCTTATCATTCCCAAACTACTGGCTGGTACAGGGGAACCTGCTAGCCTTAAAGCGCGTTGCGTGCAAAGAAAATATTACATAGCAAAAATGAAACTGCATCTACTTTGGATAGGCAGATATTTCAATACATACCACATTTTAGTGCATCTCATGGAAATGGCCATAAACAGAACTAGAAAGCCGGGCATGGAATTGTATAATTTGCTTGAAAAAAATGTGTGTAGGTGTGTGGATAGGCATGGGTATAAATACACAATAGTTTATTCACAGTTTTATGGGATAAGGATTACAACAAAGTTAGGGGAAGCTTGAGAGTGGCTGAAAATGTGACCCCAGCAAGCTGGACTCCTATTACTTAGTAATGTTTCCATTATGATGACCTTCATAGGAGGACAATTACACTGCTGGAGTTTAAGTTGCACAATCTTCTCAAGAATATTTTCAGTCGAGCTTGTTGCTTCAGTAGCTCAGGGTAATAGACTATATTCTGGCATTTTTCAAAGATGAAAAACTTGTTTTCCACACTTGAAGGCAGATCCCTGACCCCGAAGATGCATAGAGCTGAAACCAACCATCTGAGACAAGAAAACACTTACAGATTCTCAAATATTATAAGCAAGTGTTTACATAATATCAATGTGCAAATTAATATGCGAGGTTTTAATTAGAGTGGTCCACAGTAGTATAACCTAGACACTGCTTTTCAGATTTAAGTGCTTTATATTTATCGTATATGGAAATGTAGAAACTAATTAAGTATATGATACTTTTACATATCACAGTTTTGATATTGTGTCAATCCACATCTTTTCTCATTTGCAGGAGCATAAATGAACATTTCACTGTAGTGAAAGGCTGAAACTTTCAACTTGTTTTTCTTTGAATATGAATAAGTACTGCTTTGCAGACTTGCTAATTAAGGAGAAGGATAAAAGAAGTAACCAAAGGCTGCACTGCTGATTTACATGCTTATCTAGAGATGGGATAAGTTATGAAAGGCACTGTTAGGGTCTGCGCTAAGGGGACAAAAATATCATAAGAACATATTTTCTTTTGGTATTTCAGTACTTTTGCCTCCAATATGTACCAAATCCAGAGAAGCATTAAACAATAAAAAGGAACTAAAACCAATCTTCATTGTAATATTTACTTCTGTTTATAAGGCTAAGATAATATTTAATAGTGAAAGGAGGAAAGATGTTTTAAAAGTCATAGTAGCAGATGTGAGGTAATGTGTGTTAAAGTAAATGCATTACTGTTGCCATAAATGTTCTCTCATTGAAAGATTTTAACAGATTTGACCTACTTTTCCTTTGATCCTCAGATCAGTTGTATACTGACCACAAGCCAGGTTAGTTTTTTGGGTTTCTTTACATTATCTTAAAACAGCAAAAGTGGTAAGCATGTCAATATAATATATAAAGGGCAAGTGTGGATTTCCAAATAGAAAATTAGATGGAAATAAGTCAGTTATGATACCTGATATTGGATGACAAAGATCTGTCTGTACATTTGGCTGCCATACGTTATAATAAGAGGATTTCACCTAGCTACTAGCTAGGATCCCAGCTAAATGTATTTAATGGACTAACGATGCAGGTTTTAGCCGTATTGGTCTACAGGCAAAAAATATGCAGAACTCTTGGCAGAGGTGATATCTTTTATTAGACCAACTACATAGTTTTTACAACTATTTAGTTGGTTTAATAAAATATATCACCCTGCCAAGTGTTCCATATATTTAATGGACTAGACACCTCATCTAGAAGGAGTAATGTACTTGACATGGTTTGCTACTGCATAATCATGTGATGGGGTACTCAAAGTCCTCAAGAAACGAGGGTTCTCTCAATCTTGGCTTCTTCCTTCCCAAGCACATATGCTTAGCAGATGGGCTACCATGATGGTTGCCTAGCAGATGGAGAGAAGAGGCTATCTTTAGGCAGGTCTAGCTCTATCAGAGGGCTCAATTTAATTGCAAGGTTCGAGAGATTTTTTTCCATTCATTTTATTTCCTAATTACACCAAGTTATTTTAATTTCTTGTTCTAAAAAGGTAACCCTTAGAAAAAAAAAAACCTCTCTGTCTGCATCATTTTTTTCCTTTGTAATCATTCTACTGCCTTATGGTACAAGCAGATTGTATCCTCACATTGTGTTTTCACTGCACTTCAGCCGCAAAGCAGGGACCTCGTAAAATAAAAATATAAATATTGTAGATAAGGTAAAATAATAGTTTAATCCATAGAGCAAATCCCAATGGTTTTACGCCGAGCTCTTCATTCAGCCCAAGATACTCCTTAATGTCAAATCTGAGTATCGTATTTACTCAAATCTAAGATGCCCCCCTGCCCTCCAATCAGCTTGGGGGGAAGCCTTCATCTTAGATTCATGTACAAAGCAGAAGGAGCGGGGCAGGCAGCTGCTGTGTGGCCCTGACTTTGGCCTACTACAGGCACCTGCCATACCCCTGCTTACCCTCTATAACTTTTGCTCCCCTCTGCTGCCTTTCCTGTCTCCCCTTACTATTAGATGCAGCTAGGCACAGAGCACATGCAACTCTGTCCCCCACTTCTCCAACCAGCAGTGCTGACACTGCTGTGTGGCCCAGCAAAGGTGGCACTTCCATAAGCTGTGCTCTGCAGAGGAACAGAGCCTGAGCAGCATCTGACAATATGGGTGGGGGGAGGGAGAGACGGTGAGGAGTCTGGGGAGGAAAGAGACAGACTGGAGATCTTGAGAGGAGAAACAGAGACTGGGGAGTTGGGGGAAGGGGCAGAGGTTGTGGGGGTGCAGGTGGCAGGGATGCAAAAGGCTGCAGGGGGGAGAAGAGAGGATTTGTTTCATAGTTTCATAGTAGCTAGGGTCAGGAGGGACCTGAACAGATCATCTAGCCTGACCCCCTGCCACAGGCAGGAATGAATGCTGGGGTCACAAGACCCCAGACAGGTGATCATCCAACCGCCTCTTGAATTTGCCCAAGGTAGGGGCAAGGACCACTTCCCTGGGAAGTTGGTTCCAGATTTTGGCCCCCCTAACTGTAAAATATTGCCTCCTGATCTCTAACCTAAACCTATTTTCCATCAGCTTAATGCCATTGTTCCTTGTCACCCCAGGTGGTGCTGGGGAGAAAAGGGCTCTGCCTATTTGATGTAGATCTCCCCTGATGAGCTGGTAGGCAGCCACCAGGGCCCCCCTCAGCCTCCTCTTGCTGAGGCTGAACAGGTTCAGGTCCTTCAGTCTCTCCTGGTAGGGCCTGTTCTGCTGCCCTCTCACCAAGCGGGTGGCCTTCCTCTGAACTCTCTCCAGGCTGGCCACATCCCTTTTGAAGTGCGGTGCCCAGTACCAGACACAGTACTCCCGCTGCGGCCTGACCAAAGTTGCATAGAGGCGGAGTATCACCTCTCTGGACCGGCTTGAGATGGAGCCTGCCTAACCTTCCAGCCACTGCTTCCCCTGCTGTAGCAGTTGAGGGGGATGAATTCAAGTCAACCCTCTGATAATTAGATTCTATACCTGGAAAATTATAACACATGTATCCATTTTCCATATATCAAATCTAATTATTGGGGGAGGGTGTCTTAAATTCAGGGTCGTCTTAGACTTGAGTAAATATGGTATTTGCCTTACAGCAGAGGTTGGCAACTTAGAGTCCGTGGGCCAGATCCAGGCTGTGGCATCATTGATCCAACCTGCAGACATGGGGCTTCATCAGTCTTTGGCAGTGGGGGCTTTGAGAAGGCTTCACTTTCCCATGGCACCATGGGGAATAGCATTAGCTGGGGCTATGTCTGAGCACCTGCCCTCCCATCTGTCTCTGACACAAACTGGGTCAATTCAGTTGACCTTATAAGGCCCAAAGCCTTAAAAGATTGCCAGCTGCTACCTTAGAGAAACCTTCAGCTTGTCTACTTGAATAAAAACTTTTACTGGTAATTTTATGATGGGGATGGTTTTCCACTAGGTCCTGAACTGACAGTATCAACAGAGGTCAATTAGTGACTTGAACCAGATTCAAAGCAATATGGTAGTGATAAAAATTTTGTGTCACTTAAGGCAGAGCCCACAAAATCCAGCCCACCTACAGAAGTATATCTTTTAATGGCATCACTGGATTAGAGAACCCTTGAAGGTCCCTTCTAGCCCTAAGTTTCTATGATTCTATGATGCTGACATTTCTAGCCAAAAAAAAAGAAGAAAGAAAAAAGGAAAAGGAAAACAAAAGAAAGAAATGTAGTTTATTTTGGCTCAGCTCCACAATTCTGACCAAGAAGGAAGGAATTTTTCTATTCTTAGCTTGCTCACTTGAGGTGCAAGACAGCAAGGATATGTAAATATGAATGGAGAATGAGTACACAGTCAATCTGTCTGGCTTCTTTTCCTAAAGCATAAACATGGGAGGTTTATATTCAGGGTTGTAACAAATCAAATTAAAAAATAAATCATTATATTCACTCTTTGCCTTGAGTAAGTTTTGGCTTAGCCGCCCAGAAGTTTCAGTAGTCCAGGGTTAAGTTATGGATCCAGTGAGTTATATCACTCCCTCCCAGAACTGAAGCTCAAAAGCAGACTGAGGAAAAGTGAAATGGTCCCATGGTGCTTTGATGCGATTGAAGTGTTTGAGAATGGCTCAGCCAAACAACAATGGAAGCTTCTGTTCCTGCAAGTCAAATTGCAATAAAAAAGGTCTAATTGGACATTGCACGTTGCCAAATTTGTAGGGCTGCAATGCATACAAAAGCTAACCTAGTTTCCTGAATGTATGGACACTTGGCAGCATATTATAGAATTATTGCCTACTACTTTTTATATAACCAGTTCATGAAAGAGTATTTTAGTGCATTCAGGTTTGCTCGTTGCTATAAGATATGTAAAAAGAGACTCTGAAAGGGGTTAAAACTATTGGCCGCTCAGTCCTCCTAGATGAGCATGTCAGTCTCCAAGGGGACTGTGGATTCCAGAACTCTTCTTCTGCTAACTTGCATGGCGTATCCACCCTCATTCTGTCTGCCTGACCCTTCACAAGGATGGACAGATCTGTCGACAGCATACATGGACTTTTGCTCCAGACTTACCCAAAGGAATGTTTGAAAGCAACACAGGGCCGTTCTCTATGAGCAGTGCTTCTGCCCCCTAGGATACCCACTGAATCCTTCTTGGGGGCTATTCTGTTAAGGCTACATTATGGGGTGGAAATGTCACAATATAGTACATATTGATGTTTCAGAGTGAGTCTTCTTACCAAAGAACCTTGACATTTGGAACTATCATGAGGTGCTGTTATAATGTGAAATCATGTTTCTCATTTGCTGATGAAAACAGCCTGCCTGAACATGTCCAGCAGGCTCCATATAATATTAAATTCTCTCGAGAAGGAAATACAGTTTAGCAGATGTGATTCAGAATGAAGATTACTGCAGCATCCAGACAGGGATAAATCTGGATGGGGATTCTACCCTCTTAAATTAGCTGTCCTTGCTGTATCAGTCAGATTATTAGTTTCTCACTCTCCCCACCACACATGTATCCAACAACAACAACGGATCTCGTACTTCAAAGAGGTAATGCCAATGGATGACCCAAGGCTATATCCCACAATGGATGGATGTACCATACTATAAATAAGAGATATAACCTAATGAGAGAAATGTCTAGATGGGAAATCTCTATACAGTGATCATTCTTGGGATAGGCATGCAAGCACACTGCACTGCTTTGAGCAAAATGCTTCCTAACCCAAAAGCAGCAGAAGTCCCTCCACACAGTGCTTCAGGTGGCTTAACTGGCAACTCTGAGTGACAATGACAATTCGCCCCCCTCAACCTAATTAACCTACCACAGGCCCCTGCCACATGTTATACTTAAGATGTGATCAACCAATTAATCACGTTAAGTTGTGAGCCTGCCACACGTTTAGTCAATTAACGGTGTGATAAAACGAGGAATAAGCCACAAAGTTATTCCAACAAAGGTGTAATAATTTTGTGGCTGGTTCCCATCACAGCATTAACTGAACATGGGGCAGGTGCTCCCCCATGACTGGGGGCCCCATCACTTGAGGGAGCTCCCAGCAGCAGGAGCCTGATAATTGCCTATACAGAGGAAGCCAGGGATCATGATCCAGGGCTACCTCTGCACAAGCAATAAGGTATGATAGGGTCCCACAATCACACCTCCAGTCATGCATATGTGGCATGGCAGGAAGTGCAATTGTGTGGGTGGTGAATTGGAGATCATTGTGCCTTTACCTTTCCATCTGGTGGAGCTGGAGAGATGCAGCTAAACTGCTGGTAATTTAAGAGGCATCCTGCCCAGAATAGCTTGTGGGTGTTGCACCACAACTGGAGGGAAGTTTACTGTAGATGTGGCTTAAGTTTCTTTGGGGTCTTTAGAAAACAGGTGGGTTGGGTTTTTTTATTTAGCTTTTATGGACTAAAATGGTACCTGCAGTCTTCTTTTACATTAAGCTGTCCTTTTTTATCCCATTTGAATCACATGCCTAAGCAGGAACATATCTTCTCATTCCAGTTGGAAAGGGATCCAGGTATGTTATACAATCCCTTTCATAAACTTTCCAAGCTCTGCCATAAAAACAGTTAGTTTTTCTTCCTTCTACTGTTCCAGCTGAATATCAGCTGCAGATCTGATTGCTTTCATGGTCATCTTCTGATTTCCAGCTTAGATTTATAGCCAGTTTATACCAATTTGGTCTTCTTCTCCTTCCCTGAAGTAATTACTGTCAGGTGGCATCTCTATTAAAACCAACCCCCTTTTCCTTTGTAATAGGACAGGTTCAAATTCCCTCTTTTGGATGAGGGAAAGCAGGTCTTAATCTCACTTTTCCTGGTATTGACTGTCTCTTGCACTGTGTGTGGCAGGCAACTCAGAATTGGGAAGATAGGTATTCTATAATACTTTTAAGAAAACCTAAAATCCCAATTATTTATGCCCCTGACCAATTAAACTCATAGCATTTAACTAAGTACTATACCATAATATAATTGCCTCCTGGTCATCTATTTAAAAGGTTGCATTTTCAGCTGGTCTAGAATCAAGACTATTTTTAAGGAAAACATATTTACAATACAAACACATATGTAGAATATCATGAGAGTATTTCATTTTGGCACATTCAGGCTTCCAGTTTGCATCAAAAGAAGAATTAAGTTTGACATTACACCTCCCAGTGACTATGAGAATAAATCAGATGAGGGCTTAAAAAGAAAAGAAAAATATGAAAAGGGGCAATGCCTTGAATAAGTTGGAAGGAGGTTAGAAACTACACTGAGTTAAGCCCACCAATTCCACTGCATTAAAATTGCATTTCCTAACCTTCCTATAGCTGCATATTAAAAAGTAATACTCCCCTTAAGCTACTGGCTCTCCAAACTTAGTCAAACTCTCCCCAAAGCCTTCTTTGCAACCTTTTAATGTTAAGCACTGTATTGCTTCAGAACCACCATACTGAGTATGCAGTTTGTATATACAATTTGGGAATAAGCCCTGTCTGTTTGGCTGGGTCTCAACAGCATTACCATATTTATCAATCTCCTGAGACTGTGCATCACTGTGCAGTGGTAGTTAAGCCAATATTTAATTGCACAGTGCTTTTCATGATGAAGCTGGAAACTGGCAAACCATGAAAGAATGCAAAGAAAAACAAGTGTCACATGAAGCCTGGCTCACTAACATCATTCATGATACATAAGGAGGGCATTCTCTTCTGATGCTCAAATTTGCCTTCTCTCTGGCAAACGTATACGGACAAACAGTTTTACAGTCCTTCCTCTGCACAACGCACTAATGTAATCACAATCGAGTCAGTACTAACCCAGGGGGAACAAGATTCCTTGGGAGGCAAGAAGGAATCAAAAGTAGATCTTAACTCCCAGAGCAACTTTTAAAGATGTCTGAATCAATAAGCAATATACTTTCAATTGTTGCAAGTGCGTCTCAGATTCCTAGGTAACTGCAACACTAATTAAATATAAATTAGTAGGTTCCCCAGAACTGGGAAAGATAAATTTCTGTCAAGTTTGTAGACAAAATGCCTTTAAGAGCAGTATGATTAATAAATATCAGAAAAAGAGCCAAAGTCTATCAGCATTTGCATCTGTGCAACCCAAGTGTTGTCAATGAGGGGTGACAAACTAAATGTTAAGTTTAACATTTAGAATCCTGGAAACTGAAAACCTTAAATCAGTGCATAGAAAAGTCTCTCTCAAACATGCAGCAAAGCTGTAGCAACTGAAGACTCTCCCATGCATTAACCTTATCTAACAACTAGGCTAAATACATAGTCAAAAAACCCAATTCAGTCTTTACAGATTAGTCAAAGCTGCACAGATTAAACCCAGGTGGGGTTTGAGGCCAGGGAGGGGGTTTAAACCCCATTCCCTGACTAAGTGAGCTGGGCCTGGACCCCAGCCAGTTCATTTTGGCCTGGCCCAGTTCAGCCCAAAATGGCAGCAGCAGTGACTGGATCACAAGTTGGCCATGGACCCCACATTGCCCTGAATTCACTGAAGATTAAATTGTAGGCTAGGATTGGGCCTTGCCATAGGGAAAGCTCTGGTGGCTGCTCCAGGTGGTGTGGGCCAGGGGTCCGAGTCCAGGTCCCTCCTCCCTGAGTGCTGAAGTACAGGGCTGGGGCCAGGGATTAGCCGTATGTGTGCCCCGCTTGGTTTCTGGCCCAAATTAGTTCCGGCTCTGAGCGCACTTCCAAGGCAGAGTTGCCCATGAGCATGCCTGTGCCTAGCCTGTGTCAATGGGGTATGCAGGCAGAGGGAGTCCCATCTTGGTAGCCCTGGGTTTGCACCCAGGTTGTGCCGATGGAAGGCAGCACTGGACAGAGTGAGCCACACCTGCAGGGCAGGCCACGCAGACACTTCCCAAGCTCCAGGAGCTGCCAGTGGCCTCAGCTCAGCCTTGACAGCTGGGGTCTGGGCTCCCTGTGGGACTTCCTGGCCTGGCCCAGCCCTAGCAATGGGGAGCGTGCTGGTTCTCTTGGGGGCATGGCCTGGTTCACTGCCCCAGTAACATGAGGGCACTTGGGTCCAGCGAGCTGCGAGGTGGTGGCCCTGGCCCAGCCTGGCTCGCGCTTTCCCTAGGGCCTCAGCACCAAGCATGCCAAGCCAGGGCTAGGGCCACCCCCTGCTGCACCAGCACCCAGCCTGGGAGGACATTTCCTTCCCTGAGAGGGCGCTCAGTGCGATCCGTGGTCCCCCGCTGAGCTTGGGCTGTGTCACCTCTCCCGGGTAGCACCCCACAGTCGAGCCCAGTACCTGAATCAGCCTCAGCCCCTTGGGGTGCAGAAGTGCTGGGCCAGTTTGGGCTCCCTGGGCTGCTGCAATCCCGCTTACCCAGCCCCTCCTTCCCCAGCTCCGTTCCTCCAAGTTATGTGGGATCAGGCCCTGGGCACGGCCAGCTGCAGCACAGCTTGTGCTTCTGGGCTGTGAAAGGCCCAGTCTGCATGTGAAGGTATGAGTGAGTGTGGGCATTTATGTGAGTGCGTACATGTGTGCGTGTTTATGCAACTGTGTGTGCATATGTGAGTGTGCGTGTGTACTTGAGTGTGAGTGCCTGCTTGTGTGCATGAATGTGTGTATGAGTGTGAGTGTTTGTGTGTGTGCTTGAGAGTGTGTACGTGAGTGTGTGTGTGCGCATGAGTGCCTGTGTGTTTGTGTTGCTGCCCATCCCCTCCGCGCTCTGCTCCCCACTCAAGTGGAGAGCAGGGGGCGTACTCATGCCCCCACCCAGGGCCACCACACTGAGGCAGGAAAGTGGGATGAGCTTAAACCCCCTCCCTGGCCCTGGACCTCAGCCGGGGTTTGTCTCGGGGGCAGTCTCTCCCAGGCTTTCCTCCCCGCCCCATACCCCCACCCCCTCTGCTCCAGTGGCAAACAGGGAATAGTCTGGTAGGGGATGCCCCACCCCAAGCAGACCTAGCTGCAGTCCCTAGCCAGGTTCCCACCCCCACCCCGTTGGCAGCCAGCCCTCACTGCTCCAGCTACAGAGCAGAGGGATGATGTCAACCCTGCTCTCTGGAGCAGACAGCACAGCCCAGCCTGGGGCTGCAAAGCATGCTGGTATGCTGGGGGACTCTGATTTAACTTGAGCCAGGATGGGGTCTGGGGCAGAAGTTCCATAAACCAGTTTGACCTAAATCAGTCAAGTTTAATATTACATTCAATCGGGTTTATCTTAAACCAGTTTCAGTCATTTTGAAACTGGGTTAGGTGCACTGAGCTTCTGTTCTGTTACAGGTTTAAACCAGTTTCTGATCACTTAAACTGGTTTATGTGTAACTTCTGTCCCTAGCCCTGGTGACCAATATGGTGACATTACAATGTCTTTCTACTCCTCCTTTCTCAATGTTCCCTAACTTAATACTGTTAGCATGGACCTGCCATACAGGAAAATGCTGAGCAGTTTCAGGGCCTTTTCAGAAGGGAAAAGGGTTAGATATGAATATATAAAGGAACATTAGCTTGGGGAGAAACGGAGGCTTAATGCAGTTATAGTATGAATGAGTAGAATAGGATGAGTTGTTTCAGGATCTTCCTTAAATTGTGCCCATAAGGATCTAAATTTTTGTTGTTGCTCAGGCTCTCACTCACCTCCTCAGTGTTGCACACAGATTGTCCGACTCATCCCATGAGCTCCTGCACTTCATTTCCTCCAGTGTCACCGATCGTCACAACTCTATCACAAGCCTCCTAATATTTGGTGTATTGCTTATTTCTAGCATCAAGAGCCTAAGAGAGAATCCGAGCTTTCTTATGCTGTTAAAAAGAAGTTTCTAGCCATCACATAACCAGAGGAAAGCTTATAAATCTGAAAAATGTGCATCCTAAGATCCAAAACCCAAAACAAAACAAAAGAACCCCCAAGTTTTGATTGATTTATTTTAGAAGAGACCTTGAAATTTATAAGACAACTTTATGTTGTCTCAGACAAATAACTCAGGAGTTTCAGACAGTTCGTATTGGCCATACTGTCCCTCTGCAAGCCAGCCTGTTATCCAACTTCATCCCACAAATGGACAAACTGTGCACAAAACCAGGCACATCTGTCTCAGCGAAACATACTGGATAAGGGCTATTAGAGCTGCATATGCAATCACATTCACTATTTTATTAATGTTGGACATTGTTGAATGTCATCTCCAGCATTTTCATTTGGATGCTCATCTTGCTGGGATCCTTTGACCCCAGCTGACTTCCTGCCCTTGGGGCAGGGGGCTGGACTTGATGATCTCCCAAGGTCCCTTCCAGCCCCAATGTCTATGAAATCTATGAAACATAAGGAAAGGCAGAAGTGAAGGTCTTTGCCTTTGCTAGAATGGAGGAGTGAGGATAAAACGTTTCAGGACCACTGGATTAATGTAATATCAACTTACTCAACTCTGCTATTCTAAGGCGATATATTTTCAAACAGAAAATAAATATATACCTTACAATTAACAAAACTGATCCCCAATCAACCAGCTCAAGCTCAAAACCTGAAGTCCTTGTCCAGTGAAACAGATACTTGTCTCACCTGAATAAGGAGTAGGTAGAAATTAGGAGAAGATAAAGATTTGCCTCTACTAGGTCTCATTGATTAATGAAGATTGATTATCTGAAGCTTAAGATAACTATTCATTAAAAAAAAACTCTGCTGCTGCTCTGCTCTTGAATAGAAGCTCACATTTTTAATTACTATAATTATCTCATCTTAAATTCAGAAGGTGTTTCATGTTCACTCTGAGACAAGCAGTAATGCATACACATGCACAGGAGCTGAGTGTTTACATATGTGCATAGTTTAATGTAGTAATTGTAGTGTCTCTTCTCTATAAGAGTAGTGAGGGTTGGGATGGTATAGAGAGGTGGATATTGAATACTTCTTCACTAGTAACTTTGCTTAAGTAGTTATCTTTTCAATGCAAGCAGAAAATGAAAATCAGCCATAATTGGAAATAAAAACTAAACAAAACCTCAAGGCCTCAGTTCACCAATAGTTTAAAAGGCAAATAGATACAGAGACAACATAAAAATGTAAAGGTCAATCCTTCATGGAGTTAGGCTGATTTACACCAACTCAAGAATTGCTTCCCTATGTTAACACCTGCATGCTTTGTTCTGTTGAGGTTGAGCCACCTTTAACCTCCTCTCCGAGAACTTTACTGAACTGCAAATACAAGTCCCATCCACACTGTTAGCCTGCTGGAATTGGATCATTAATCTCAAAATGTGCTTGAATCCCATTGTTTACTTCTATCAAAAGCTTGGAAATTAGCTCATGAATGATTTTCTTTTCACAATTGACAAAGGTATTTTGCCAGATTCAGAATAATCAATATTGTATTATATATCTGTCTGCCCTTCTCCTCTTTTAACTCCCTACCTTCTCTCTCTCTCTCTCTCATATATGCCTTGTCCACATTTTGTTGTAAGTGGGTATTCATTAAAAACAGTTCATGGGAAAGTATGGACAACAAGGAAGATTATTTAAAAAATGAAGAATAAGAACAAGGCATTTCAAACTGTAAAGTCAGTAGCCCAGTTACTGAAGGCAAGAAGAAATGAGCTGTAACATCCATAAAACATTTTTTGACAGAAAACAAATACTGAAAATAAAAGCCCAGAAACAAGGAGAAGGCCAGCAGAATAATGTTAAGTACAGTCTTTTTACCATTTATCTTTATCTAGATTTATAAGTAAAGCAAGACAGCTAGCATTAAGTTAGCTTCAGTCAATATGAGGAGGAATATTTGTCTAGAAAATGTAATTGCCTGAAAAATAAAAATAAAACTTTTAAACATGAAAAGGAAAGGAAAGGAAAGGAAAGGAAAAAATAACAAATGTAAGCATTTCCAGAATATATATTTGCTTAGAAAAGCCCAAGCAAATCGTTAAGTAGCCATGGATGGCCTAAAAACATTAGGCAAGATCTGGTTATTTTGTGATACTTCATTTTTTTTCATGGCTGTTGAGTTTGAAGGATTTTCAGTTAGCACATGCTCAGCGCTTTCTCAAAAGAATTCAAATTTAAGGTGTCTCATAACGTCCATCTAAATATGGAGGCACTCAAAATCACTAGTTACTTTGGGACATAGCTAACAAATCAATATTTCCACAAAAAGTTTGATAATTCTTAAGCCACTATCCACAGGCCAAATCTTGAAGTCCTTATTCAGGATCAAATAGTTCATACCCTGTACTTTAAAAACCTTAAAGGGGGTGGGGTAGAGGGTGGAGAAAAGCCCACCCTAGTGACTAGAGATTTTGGAAGACCTGCCCAAAGCCCACTTTATAAATCCTAGAGATCCTGGAGTAAAAGGGCCACTTTGGAGAAAAGATAAATGCTGCCTTTTAAGGCTGACCATTTCTCTGCTAATTTTCACTTTAATAAGCCATGGCACCTGCTGGCAGGATGGAAGGATAGTAATAAAATATGCTGGAATTCCACCATCCAACCCTGCCCCTAATATACTTTCCACTTTCATTCTCTCCTCCCCTGAATTCCAGAGAGGCCCAGTTAAAACCCACCTTATACGTCTATTCTTCCTTGTACTGCTAATGATAACAATGAAATGTAGATGAGTCTTCTAGAGGGCCTAGAGGAGTTTCACAAAACACCAAATTTACCCGAGTATAAGATGACCCTGATTATAAGATGACCGCCCAATAATTCAATTCCATAAATGGAAATGCATACATTTAGCATAATTTTCCAGCTATATAATCTAATTAGCAGAGGTTTGTCTTGAATTTGTCCTCCTCCAACTGATACAGCAGAGAAAATATACTGGGGGGCGGGGGGTGTCCTCCCCCTGCAGCTCCTTCCTCCCTCATTACTGCCAGATCCTGAGAAACACATTTGAAAAAACTGACCTCAACATAAACACTCAGAAATGATGTGTTCACCCACAAATGATGCATTTTACCTTTTTAGAAACTGCTGTAAGTTTTAACACAGGTACTCCATAAACACTTTTAAGTGGCACTTTAGCACACACTTAGAAAGAGTACAGGCTTTTTCCTTTTTGTTTTTTGTAAATATATATATTCCTAGAGACAGCGAGAGAGAGAGCGAGCAAGCGAGATTTCTACCAAAATTGTCCTGTGGCCACTATGGCTCACCTGACAGTCCAAAACAATTGTTGCCATTACATCATACACATTCCCCTTACAATATCTGCACCGTGTACCCACACTCCTGCAAGTCCACGTGCATATTAGTCCAAAGCCAAAAGGTTCATGATTTACCATACAGTTCATAGGGCTGGGCCCCAGCAGAGTCAACAATGTTTCACGCCATGGTGATCGAACGGTATTCTTGTCACAAGTCCTAGGATCTTGCAAAAATGTATATGTAGATGAGATGTAGGGCAAACTAGTACAGCTTCACTTCATGGAGGGCAGGGCCACGCTAAACTGTGTGGGGTAAACTGGGTAAACTGCATGGGGCCCCATTTGATAGTGTCTGCCAGACATCTAAGGCTGGTGAAAAAACAGGACTCCTTGGAAATGGGAAAGATGCAGCTCAGCTCTGGGAGTGAAGAGGAAGTCAAAATATATGCAACGTATGATCACCATGACTTGAAAAAGAATAGGTGCAGAGGTGAACTACATGTAATGGGCAGTGCCATGTATCTTATTTAGATGGGCTGCACTGACCTATCCTTCCATCTCGCATCTCTGTCTTTTGTCTAAGAGCAAGCATTCAGAGGAGAGAGTGTCAGGTCTCTCTTGGTACCAACCTGGTGTTTCAGTACCTCTAGACCTGGTGCTAGCTCCCTGCGAAAGGAACACCTCTTGTTTTTAGCTCCCCTCCCCTCCGAAAAGAAAAGAAAAGAAAAGAAAAGAAAAGAAAAGAAAAGAAAAGAAAGGTTCCCATCAGCATGTTTTTCCCATATGGGCCATGAACTTCATAGTCATACTCAGTGTTGGCTCTATTTAATCAACTTCATTGTTGGTTTCTATTACTGAGTGCACACAGCTTTCAGCAGTAATTCAAAGACAGACAATGTATTTAATGAGGTGACCTTGTATACAAATGCAAGACAAGGGGCTTTTTTTCCTCATGTTGATTCAGAGGGGAAACGCATCTTATACTCGAGTAAATACAGTAATCAAAGACTCAGGGTTTGACAGAGGTGGCAAGTTAAAGCTTATAGTAAATACAGTAATCAAAGACTCTGGTTAAAACAAAAGGGCAACAAATGCCTTTTTTCCCCACAGTCTACACAGCACCCTGTCTTCACAGCAGGTTTAGGTGGGCCTGGACAGGCAAATATTTTGCATACCTCTAGTAATTAAAATGTGCCATAGTTAATTCAACAATAAGTCAATACAGAGCTATTCTAACATGATCAAATCCAGTTTTCCTTCTTTCCCTTGTGGCTGGATGCTTTCATTTTGCTGGCAGAAGGAAATGCTTTGCCTCCAGGTTCAGAGTTTAAAAACTCATCATTTAAAAATTATTATCTGACAGGAAGAACTTAAATGGATGTCTGAACCAGTAGTGTTATCATCTCTAATCAGAGGGTCATCCTGCTAGCTCCCATATATATGTATATGGTATAATAAAGATAGCTACCCCCGGCCGTTAGAAAGTATAATTAGATTTTGGTATCATCCTGATAACAAGAAGGTGGAAAGCTTTAAAGTTTATTAAATCTAGTGAAAAATGAAGAGGTAAAGTGGCAGTCATGTTTTTAAAGGTCAGTGTGTGATTAAAAAGGATACTGGGGAAGTTCATTTAAATTTATAAAGGCATACTTGTTGAGGTTGTTAGCCTTTGCAGGAGAACTCGGACTCCATATCTGGAATTTTATAGAGACACGCTGACCTACGTGAATCCAATGTGAGTTCTTACACAGTGTTTATTTTTATTTTTTGTTTGGCCCTTGAGCTTCTGGGAATTCAAATAACGAATGTTGCAAACGTAAAATTTTCTCCTGGACTGTACCTGCTTGTAAGGTACATTTCCATGTACACCAATTTACCAATTTGTAAGGCAGAAAGAAAAGTGTAGCCCAACTGAGTTGCAAAAACAAAATGCTTGTTTTTCTTTCACTCAACCTTCGTGTTGGCTTTCTACAGACACTGCATTTCTCTAATGCCGCTTGAACAGGCTTTATACAGGCTTTATATATTTGTCTGGATATGTCTTATCTCCACTCTGACCAGTATCACATTATTAGTATTTCTAAGTACTGTGTTTACCTTAGCTCTACTTATACATCACAAACATCCCTGCCTCTTTGCTCTTTTTTCATTCCTTAGCATTGCTTAGCATTGTTTTCTCTCTGCTCTTTCAACTAATTTTGCCAAGCAAGTCATTTCTTCAGCACAAAACACTTAGCTTTTTTCTTAGGCATCTGAAGAACCTGGGAAAGAATGAGATTGTTTTTGGAGGA
Source organism: Alligator sinensis (assembly GCF_000455745.1). Classification (NCBI taxonomy): domain Eukaryota; kingdom Metazoa; phylum Chordata; order Crocodylia; family Alligatoridae; genus Alligator; species Alligator sinensis. Next base: position 438,387 of record NW_005842997.1, on the reverse strand, counting down.
CAAACATACAGGGGATTAAATAAGAGACAGCTGATTTGGGTTTTGGGTGGGTGTTACTGCCATTTGGTTTCTGTTGCATGGTTACTTTAATGCACATCAAAGTCAACCATATCAGCAGAGGGATGGCATTTTTATGTTGTTATACTAAACAGAAAATAAATAGTAGTGAAGAGGGCAGGCCTCATACCGTTTTGAATTTCACTAGAAAACACATTTCCTTTACCTTCTGCCACTGATAGTCACCATGGCTGTGTCCAGACGAGCATGCACATTTGGTTTCCTGGGGACAACTAGCGGTGACACACCTTGTACTGCCACTACTTGTCCCCTGGGAATGCCTGTGCCATGCAAACTCTGGCATGTGACAGGTTACCCTGGGTGGGGTCAGGGAGGCTGAGGCCAGCACTGGGCTAGTTCCAGCAGCCTTACCTGGTGTCCTGGGGGCCTCCTGGGGCTGCAGCAATGGTGATCCTGCCATTCAGAGCCCGGCTGACAACCACAGTATGGCTCTGGCCGGCCAGGCTCCAGTTTTTAGCAGCCCGTGTTGCCCCTGCATGAGCCGCTCCACCTTTTTTTTTCTGGTTGATTTTTTTGACCCCTGGATATCCAGGGGTCAAGTCCCCCGTCCCCCCCACGCTGCTTCCTTGTAGCACAGAGAACAGCTGAACATGCAGTAGTGGCACCACAGATGTGTCTGTGGCACCACATACCGCATGGCTGTGCTCATCTAGACACAGCCCATAAGTGCATTATATCACTGTAACACTTGCAAGACACTACTGAAGTGAAAGAGTACACAAAAGGAGACCTGAGACTATTCTCCCTTACACACACGCAAGTCGTTATGCCTATGGTATACAAAATCTAAAGTAGTGTGTGCATTCCTGTAAATATAAACACACAGGCTCATGACCAAATGTGTGTGTTAATTATTTCCTGAGAGCATAAAGACAGATTCCCTTGTTATCCAAGAGCTCAGAGTAACCAGATTTGGGGGCTTTTCGGTCAGAGTTAGGTATGGATACCTGGGGGTCAATATCTAATACCTTTAATTAAAATATTTTTCAAGTTCACCTTTTTATAAACTGTGTACTGTTTAAGTGTGCACTCCCACTGGCTCATGGTCTACTGCAATTATTTAAATCAGATGTGACTTTATCCTTTCAGCATAATTACATCAAACACAACTGGGCTATATTAAGACTGACTTAAGCTGACTGTATTCAGTTCATGTAATGGTTTCTTAAATCACCCCATAGGACAGTGGCAAAGAAAATCTTGTCTCATGAGCGATGTCAAGCAATCAAACAAATATTTAATTATCTGGGGACCTATCCTGCCATATGCTAAGTGCTCTAAACTTCCTCTGATGGCCAGGGCATGTTCTTATAACCAGGGTATGCTGGCGACACTGTGAACGAAGTTGAGGGTATTTTAAGCAGGATATAATTACATACATTTGCATGTTGATAACTTTTTTATTCCACAGTTTGTGTTAAGAGGTTATGATTTTAGAGGAAGAGATGGTTAAAAAATTGATATCTTACCAATAGGTCTATGCTACAAGATATTGAAAGTTCAGGAAGCATAGATTTATTTTAGTATAGTGGTAAGGTTTAACGTTTACCTACTTGCGTAATTTTTTCTTTGACATGTGAGAGAAAGAGGCTACTGGCATCACATATTGAAGAATAAAATGTTCTCATGTTATCAGCAACAAACAGCATCAGAAGAAACAGCAGCAGAGAAGCATGTTTCTACTGAAGCTGGTAAAAAATGCTCTCTAAGGTTTCAAAGGTAAACTCACCATGGGGATCAGAAGAATGAAAATTTGCGGAGGCATGAGGTCTAGATCTTTTCAGGAAGCAAAGCAGTTATGGTGCAGAAGACAGAGAAATGACTGAAATGTAAGATCCCCTTACCTTTATGATCTGACATAAAATATGAATAACACTGAATACTATGTAGGCATCCTCCATAGTAAGTCATTTACCTATCCTTTTCATGTTCAAGTGCCTGTATCTCCAAAGATTTGTGAAATAGGAATTATTAGTGGGAAAATTTGGCCATAAAGTGTATTTAAACAGCATTATCCTGCTATTGTGAGCAGCTCTGATGCAACTCTAATGTACAATGATAGCTAATACTTACAACTGGCCCAACTAGGAACTCAAACTGTGCTCCCCGCCCTGTTTTTTGTTTGTTTTTTTGTTTTTTTTGAAGATATAAAATAAAGCATGTCATCAGTTGCCAGGGCTAGACATCTCTTTGTGATTCACTTTTTTACGCCATGTAAAAAGGTAAGACTATTCCAACATTAAATTGATGTGTCTGAGTTTCCTGTAACTGGCCTGTAGAATTTCATTTATAGGAGCTAATGAGGAAATCTTGCAAATGCCAAGCAAAGCCTAAAGTCAAAGGTTTGGGGCAGGACCACAGTAGGTCAAGGATGGGGTCTTCTGCTATTGGATGAGTCACAGCAAAGCAACTACTGCACCTCAGCTCCTCCATTAGGATTGTCCACCCCAATGGTTCTTCACTCCTAACCTGTCATGGAATAAAACTGCACTGCATCCTGTCCTTCATATCCCAATTAATCAAAATGTTCTAACACATACTTAACTCCATCTCTGTTAAGCATAGGCTTAAGTCTCATTGATCTCAATGAGAGTTAAGCAAGTGCTTAATGTTTTCTTGAATCAGTGCATAAGAGCCCTAAAGCTAAGTGCAGCACTTTTTACATAATACTCCATAAAAAGTAGATTGTGCTAGGCTATGATACTGTTCAAGATAAGATCCTTCAGGGCAAATACAGCTGCATTTTATCAATTTAGTTTCCTTTCTATCAATTTAGATGGAAAAATCTAGGCTTCTTATTTTATTTATTTATTTATTGTCAGAAGAAATGAGCTGGTAAACTTGTGGGAGCAGATGCTCTCTGCTAGATGATAAAAAGATGACATTAAAATGTCTGTTCTCATTTCACTTAGTCTCATAACTAAATGATAACAATGACAAAATAAAAAGATATGCAGAAGCCAAATTTATAAATCTGGAGAGCTTTCATGATAAGACGTATACAAACACACACAAAAGTAATACTTTCACCAAACTAAAAATAATGCTATGTAAAAAAAAGAATGATATCCTATAATTAACAGAATTCACAGAGTTTACCCCGGTACATCAAATATGAACATATAGCGGGTCGAAAAGGAGACATTCCTAGCCTTGGAAAACTGCTTTGTAGAAGGAAAATTATTCACTATGAAAGTTTTAAGAGCTGTTTTGAAACGACAATGTACAAGTTGCCTTAGAAAGGGAGAAGTAGGATTTGCTGCTCCTCGTCATCCAATTTTTTCTCTGCCCTCTCAGAAGAAGCAAGCAGATGGCAAATGCAGATGGTAATTAGGGATGGACGAAATGGATTGAATAAAGGGAGAATTGACATGTACCTTTCCAGGTGATTAGAGTTTTTTCATGAAACATTTGGTATTGATGATGTTGATCTTGCTTCTGAATGTTTGAGAATCTCTGTGCCCTTCTTGCTCTTTATCCAAAGCAAAAGAATCGTTATGAGCATGGCAGAGAATTTCAGCTATTTTCATTTTTTCTTTTTACGCAGAAGGACCTACTAGAAATCCTGTGAAAATCTATGTTCTAGTGACCAACTTCAAAGCAAGAGAAGTTCTGAAAAGCTTGCAAAGTTTATGATTCTTATAACAGTATTGAGTTGCGCCTTCAGCTCTACTGATGTTCATCTACCACTAGTGGTAATACTGTTAGATTTGAAACTCTAGAACATTTTACTCTGCATTTCCATTTATATCGTGTAATCTCATTGGGTGCATCTACACATGCCATTAAAGCAATGCGATAAACTCCAGCACAAACTGTGCTGGAATTTATCATAGCACCTTAATGTCACATGCAGATGCTCAAACTGCTGTGGTCCAGGACACACATTCAGATGCTACACATAGCACAGGGATCACAGCAATTTGAGCCAGGGTGGAGCAGCAAGGGGTTGGCCTGGGGCTAGGGGAGTCAGTCCCATGCTCTGGGAGGCAGTGGCAGAGGGGCTGGCTGGGGCACAGGAGTACCCCAGCATGCAGAACCCTGTGGCTAGGAGGCAGGCAGGGGTCTGGCCTCCTGCTGCCTGGGGTGACCAGGTGCAATGTATGCCTTGGGTCAATGCTTACACATGTGTTTAGGCAGTTATTTTCACCGCCATGATATACCACTGTTCCCGACAGTACTATCTTATGGTGGCAAAAATTGATCAGCTGCAGTCTAATAGCATCACATGTGTAGACTATGATGCTTTACAACACCACAGCAAATTACTCTACTGCATAGTTAAGCACACATGTAGATGCACCCATTGAAAAGCAAAACTATTTTACTTCTCATTGTAATGTAATATGCATTTCTTCAGTATCAGTACTAACTTGCAGCACATACAACATATGAAGGATAAGCCTGCATGCACCTTATTGATGTTATCAGGAACATGACCTTGAGGACTACTATTTTAAGTGGTCATGTGAACTTCTCAACTGAGTCATCAAGGTGGAAGGTGACCAGTAGCATCCCTCAGAGTTCAGTGCTCAGACCAGTGCTCTTCAACATGTTCATCAACAATTTGGATTCAGGTATTATAAGCAATTTGGCAAAGTTCACTAACAACACCAAACTATGGGGGAGCGTGATCACTCTTGAAGACAGCCTGGCAATACAGGCTGACTTGGACAGGCTAGTGAAGTGGGCGGACCTCAACCTGATGCCGTTTAATACAGAGAAATGTAAAGTGCTCTATCTGGGGAGAAATAACCCACAACACGCTTACAGGCTCAGCAGTGCTATGCTTGCCAGCACCACAACTGAACGAGACCTGGGTGTCATAACTGACAACAAAATGAACGTAAGCCACCAATGCAATAGCATAGCTGGCAGAGCTAATCAAGCGCTGGCATGCATCAACCGAGGCATCTCAAGAATGACTGAGGATGTCATCCTCTCACTCTACTCGGCCTTGGTGAGACCAGAACTGGAGTACTGCATCCAGTTCTGGGCGCCACACTTCAGGAAGGATGTGGAGAAGCTCAAGAGAGTCCAAAGGAGGGCCACATGCATGATTACAGGCCTGGAGACCAAGACATATGAGGAAAGGGCGAGGGACTTGGGATTGTTCAGCTTGTTGAAGAGAAGACTCAGGGGGGACTTGGTGGCAGCCTATAAGTATATCAGGGGTGTACATCAGGTCCTGCGGGAGCATCTGTTCACCAAGGCCCCGCAGGGGTAGACAAGAAATAATATGCACAAGCTGATTGAGGATCGCTTCAGGCTAGACATAGGAAAAACTTCTTTACAAGTTGAGTGCTGAGGGTTTGGAACAGAAGTGGTACAGTCATCCACCCTGGCGATCTTCAAAAAACTTCTTGATGCCTATTTTGCTGGGGTCTTTTGATCCCAGCTGTCTTTCCTGCCCAAGTGCAGGAGGGCTGGACCTGATGATCTATAAGGTCCCTGCCAGCCCCTAACAATTATCAAACTATGAAACCAACGTCATAGGCAAATGCTTAATTCCAATTCTGACAGCAAGTAATAGAAGGCAAAGTAGGTACAACTTTTTTTCAGATACATCCACTGGGCTGACATTTTAAAATGTGGCTTTAAGATGTTAAGTGCTCCATTGTTTCCAATAGACTATTCAGTGTTTTCAATTACATCTAATGTATATAATATATGGCCTGTAAAGATATTATTTTAAGATACTGAAAACTTTCATACATGTTACTATTGTGTTTTCTACTTACTTTTCTATACCTTTGGTGCAGTGTGTTAGAAATATCCCCGGGATACTATGTAGACAGCACAAAGGTGATTGAAATTAGCTAGTTTTCACATGCAATATACCCCCAGTGTCTATCTATTTCAGGTATTTATGAAAATGAAAGGCTGAAGTGCATTATAGTTCTAAGAAGAATAATTAATAAGGTAGTAGTGTAGACAGAGTAAAAAGGCAGGCAAATATTTGATCTTCCTTTGAGTGAAGACGTGGGAGCTCATTTTAATGTGTGAAACATTCCACAGATTCTTAGGAGACCTGGCCTGACAGACAAGGAATACAAAGCCATGTACCAACAGAGGAGTTCTTTTTCTTTGCTTAGTGTCTCCTTTATAAAAGAACTTTTCTTTTCAAATTAAATTAGAACATGAATTCTAATCATCAAGTTTTGTTAGCCCAGAAGGATGCCAATTAGGTTTCTAAACATCTGTATAGACAAAGGGGGTAACAAAGAAATGATGGATTAGAAAATAAAAACATAGAGGGGAAAAAATTATAGGGAAGCAGAGAAGAAAATCATGTCTAGAAATGTGTGTACACACAAACACACGCAGTTAATATATGTTTACATGTGAACAGTGTTTATGAATGTATGTTCATACGCTGTATATCTATATAAGTCTCCCTGAATGTTTTTCATGTATTTGACTTACCATGATAAAACTGAAATATAATTTGAAAGAAAAATTTCTGTCTTCCTACAAACTGTATAATCAGAACTATACATAAACATATAACATGTAACATTTTATTCTTGTTTCCATTATTTTGCTTCCTTTTAGTGGTGATAATACTCTGTATGATCAGCAAGCTACTAAGTTATGATAAGCATGAAAATAAATGCCAATAGTTTTGCCACTGAGGAATATACTTTGATACTGTAATTTGAATCCCAGATCCCAGGAAAACCTAAGGGAATTTAGATGCATTTGAATTTGCATTGAATTTTAAATCATGCCATAAATATATATTTACAACCACAACAAATCTGCTTGTTCACATGCATATTGATGGTTGCATATTGGTTAGTTATCAATAATATTCCATGGATTGAGGAAAAAGATAAGACATTATGACAAAAGACAAAAGATGATCAAAATAGATTTCTTACCCTCTATGGTTGCTCTCTTAGGCAGAATGGTGATTGCTCCCTCAGCAACGTCTTCTTGCTGAACCAATGGACTCATTTTGGAGCCCCAAGTGTCTGATCCCACCCAGAGAAAATGACCAACTTGATCAGCCCTTTTAGCCGCTGCAAGGATTTGTCTGTGGATAGGAACATTTTAATTCACATTAGAATGCAAAATGAAAGGGAACGGGATTTAATTGCCCAGGAATAACAACAAACAGAGCAAGATTGCTGAATGAGCAGAAATAATGTATTCCTGTAACAAAAACTGAACTTAGGAATTTAACTTTCTATATAATGTTGATGCATTAAGAGGAAACTCTCTCTCCTTTTTTCTTAGGTTTGTATTCTTGGAGTGAAATCCTGGCTTCACTGAAGTCCATGGGAATTTTTACATTGATTTTTGTAATCAAGAGGCAGGTTCATCCCAACTTTTATTGTTGCTGTTGTTAAATCTGAATGTTATTTTGCATACTTAAATCATTTAGCAACAGTCAGCAACACTAGAGCTCTCTGGTAATTTAGATGTTACTTCACAGAGGACTTCAAAAACAACAAATGCATTTCTCATGAAGGGTAAATGGAAACTTCCTTGCTTTTAAATTATATCCATATCATCCTGAAAAGCAAATGAAATCTGGTCTGTAAAGTTACTATTGAACAGCCAAGTTATTTTAACACTAACAACAGCAATTAGTGTAGCAAACACATGATTAATTACTAATACTTAGCCTGAGCAGTATTTCTATGATTGCTATCACTGCAGCGTATATATCCATCCAAGGATCTCCCAGTGTTTTACATGCTGTAATTAAATCTCATAATAGCTCAGGGCACTTATGAAAGCACTAGGCTGTGGAGTTCCAAAGGGGTCTGCCACTGGCTGTTTCTGGACAGTAGCACCAGTAGCCGGATGTCAAAATTGTGGTAATTCAGTATGGTACATGGGCACATACTGGCAGTTCCCAAGTCTCGGCATAGAAGTTAGTATCCCGAGAAATATGGGTAGTTTTTGCCTCAGTCTTATAGCATCCTAGACACTTGCAAGAATCAGTCACTTTTCTCCATAATGTCTAGCAGGCAGAGTCCTCTGAGCAAAAGTCTATGTCTGCACAAATGAATGAACAAGCAGCAATACTGTACATTATTTTGCTTACAATAACAGCATTATGAGGTTATGATATTAAACATAAGAAACACATGGGGTGAAAGTTAGACTCAACCCATTCTTCCTTGCCATGTAAATACACTGAATTTTGTGATGTTTATTGGACAGAATGGCACCGTTTAGATTAATCTTTAAGATTCTGCACCTTTTCCAAAGCTGAATTTGAAACTCTAATCACATCTCACGTCATAAAGTTTTCTTTCAGAAGAGCAGAAATGCGTACAAGGAAATGCTTTTAACCAATACACGTTTAGTGAAACATACCATACATTTTTTTCTGATATTTCTGTGGAAAAGGTATCATCCTTGATCGTATAGTGTCTTTCAAACAGATCACTGTTTCATTGCACTGTACATTCTTACTTGCTTTGTCTGCTCCATAAAGCCATCAAGCACAAATTAATTAATTCCCTCAGTCATCCTTACTTTATGTCCTCATCATTGGCAAAAATAACGATGGCCCTGGCGTTGGGAGTTTCTAGGAGCTGCTTGATAATTTTATCAAAGTCGATGTTCTTGTCTTTGCGATCCTGTGGGATTTTCAGTGACTGAGCAATGCAGAGTCCACCTGTTAAAAACAAGAAGAAGAAGAAAAAAAGCAAAAAATTTGTAAATGAAGAACAAGGAAAGAGAGATCTAAGTATAGGGGGGACGAGAGGGAGGGAATTACTACTTAAGTCTGATCTTTTGATAAAACAGTTAAGCTTCATGGTAAGACTAGAAAGCTCTTTAAGGGGAGGGAATGGCATTTGTGCTGTTTTTTTTTTTAATTTAGTAAGTGTTTGCTACTTGATAGGATGCATACAGTACTCAGGGCTGAGTAAAGTCACAAATGGACAGAAAAGACCCGGGAAGTAGAAAGGTGATGAAACTGTACAAGCTCAAACAGGTTTAAATAAAGAAGAGACTGAAAAGCAAGCAATGTTGACCAAGAGATAGACAAGTAAAATACACAGCAACTTTATTTGGCATAGCATCTTGGAACTGAATAAATAGAAGGAAAATACAGAGAAACTGCTCTCGCTGGATAAGCTGAAACAGAATGATAGAGAAATTAAGCTATTATCAATAAAGGGTGTGATTATGCACATCTTTCCTTTGCAAATATCCACCCTTGAACTAATCAAGCAAGGATTTGGAACAAAGCAAGCGTTTACAGCATTTAACCGTTAATTAATATCCAGAATTCTTAAGAAGATAAAATGATTGCAACCAACATAATGGTAGCAACATAGAAAGCAATCATTGGCAAGGTCCTTGATATGAACATATTGAATATAACTATGTTAGTTTTATTACTCTTGTTTTAGAAACATAAAATTATTCTACATCTTCATTCCTTCCTGCCACAGGGGAATGGGCTCTTCTTTTTTTCACTTGTCAAACATAAAACTCTTTCATCATTTATAGCATTTTTAACATACACTTTTACCCTCAAAGTACTTTACATTGATAGTTAATACATTTTCAAAGATGCATAATAAGAAACAGCAATGGGGATGAGTAATTAAAAGATGGAGGCATAGGAGAGAAAAAGATGTTTACTGGTAATGTTTAAAAATAAATGGAGAGTTAATGAGAAAAATGGCAAACCTGCTGTAGTGGAAATGCAGAGGAAAACATTCGCACACTGGCAAGTGCAAGATACCTGCCCATATTTAGGGTCTCACTTCTGCAAAAGAATAAAACCCACAATCTTACGAAATAAGCAAACAAAAAAGGAGAAAGCAAGTGCCAAAAAGGAAAACCATTGCAGAGCCAAGCATATCTGTGAGCACAAAATGCATGGACATAAAAATATACAACTTTTATAAGATATTTTTCATCAATATATCTCTCAGCACTTCAACATGGAAGTCAGTATCATTACTCTACTGTTACATACTGGGTATGTCTGTGTGTGTATTTATGCATGCCTAAACTTAATGTGCCTTTGTTTAAGGCGCATTAAGGTGATTTAGGCGCATGTCTACACATGGATGTGCTAATGCACGTTAAAATGCATTAAATTTAGGCACGAATAGCTAATTAGCATTAGTGCACATGCAGATGCCCTAATATATATTAGTACAGTGTGTGTCCATTAATGCACACCGTGTTAATATGCATTAGCACATCTACACAAGCACTAATGCAACTTAGCTATTCGCACCTAAATTTGATACCTGCTTTATGCTTTATACAGGTATCAAATTTAGGCTCACATAGCCTTAAATTGCCACTTTTAAGGCGCATTAAGGGCATGCACGTGTAGACACAGGCCCTTAATGTGCCTTAAAAATGGTGACTTTAGGCTAAGCTCACTTAAAAGAAGCACGTAGACATGCCCACTGAGAACCTGATGAGGCAAAAACCAACAGACTAACTTGCCCACCCGTAGGACGCAATTCAAGCCAAGAATAGGCCCAGGACTCTTGAGCAGATTTGGGCAGATAACAGAATTTTTCAGCTGAACTGAAAATATGAGGGGAAAAATTATCTTGGGTGAATCAAAACAGAAACTTATCTGATTTTTCTTCCCCCCCCACCTTTTAATAAATAAGGGGAAATACCATTCCTGTCAATCTGGAACTTTCTTTTGAAACATTTTGTTTTGTTTGGGGTTATTCAATCCATTCTAACCTGCTTTCGTGTTTTAGCTCAAGTCATTTTTTAAATTAAATTACTCTTTAGAAAAAGAAAACACACACAAAAAAACAACTCTTCAAATATTTCATTGTCTCAGAGGTTTCCCAATGTTTGACCATGTTTGAAATTGGCTGAAATGTTAGTGTTCAACCAAAAATATTTGCCAAATTTGACTTGAACTTATACAGGTTTGGTTCCTCCTAAAGTTCTTGGTTTTTCTTCTTTTTTTTTTTTGCATGGGGGGGAGGGAGGGAGGATTTACTGTTGTCAAAAATATTCCACAGAATCAGAGAAAAAAAAAAAGAGGGCTGGAAAGGGGCCTCAGGAAATGATCCAACTAAGTCTCCTTCTCCAAGCAGAATTATCCCTGTCAAAACCACCCAGACAAATGTCTCCCTAACCGCTCATCCATCTAGCTTTGTTCTTAAGTCCCAGTCCAATGCTCTATAAACATGCTCACACTGTCTCTAAAGGCAAAGACACCAATAGCTGGGCACTGAATTGAAATGGACAGGGAAATCAATTAATATATCTCCACTTGCCACAGAGTGCCTTTTATTTGATGATCAACCTTTTTCTCCCCGTGTCTCAGAATGAAAAACTGTTCTGCCTTGGCCTGCCTAAGGAGAATGTGAAGGCATTAGCTGTTCTTTAAGGTATGAGTGCCCTCTCTAGCATTTCATCAAGCCAAGCTAAGCTACTCTCAATCGCCCATGAAAGACTCTAGTTTCTCTTGGAAGTTGGTGACTCAGGAGAATTTGTTGGGAAAGATTAAAAAAAAAAAAGTAGTAAAGAAAAAGTGTGGCTTGTTGTGAAATGCCAGATTTGTCACTTGAATATATATTCACTCCTGCTACTTTGATGCAGCAGTGAATGGGACTAGGCATATTTTACAATGTCAAGACATTGTAAATCGCTTAGCATGCTGGGTAGAACCAGTATTTAGATACATTTGAAGCTAATGATGAGGTGTTTTGTAATCCAGCATAACTCTCCTTAACTTTCATTCAGATAGAAGTGAACACCTTGCAAAAATTGTAAAGATGGATAAGTATCCCTATATATGCCAAAAAATGGTGGATGACAGCACTAAGTATATTTTAATTTACTGTACCAACAAGAAAGTGTAATATCTCTGTAGGCTGGAGAAAAAGAATAACCTTTTTAGAAAATGCAGTGAGAAAAAGCAGATATGGTGACTTGTCTCTTAACCATGTCAATTTATCTGCAGGTTGATACGAAGATAGAATAGACAGAAGGAAATGAAAGCAAGAGGCTTTTTTAATAACCTATAAAATGCCATACCTTTGGCATTTCTCTTGTTAAGGCTCCAGCTGCAATAAAGACTGTTGCTGATGTATCGTTATGGCAAAACGGGTAATGAAATCAATGCTTTAGATTGAGCAACTGGATTATATCGCAATGTAAATAATTGGCAAAAAGGGTTAAATATTCAGGACTCTAAATACTTCAATGGTCCCATCCCAGATGGACATTGTGCATTGTGTAGATCATCCAACCTCTTTTGTCTGAAGACTCAGAGAATCCAGCTGCTGTGGATATTAGTGTTTACAGATCTGTGTGTCTGAGAGATCCCTTTGTGTGGCAAAGCAGCTGGACAGAAGATAACCTATATCTGGGCTTATTAAACCAAAGTCTAATCAAGCCTTGGTCTGTAAGAGGAACAACAGGCTCTTTGCAACTGTGATGCATGGGCTCTAATTAAAGGTCATCCCAGGTAACATTACAAGACTTTAAAATGGCACAGGGTATTGAAAGCAGGAGAGAGGAAGTAAATATGTTGGGGCAGGGGTTTTCAACCTTTTACAATCAGTGTACCGCCAGCAACCGGACACAGAGCAGTGTGTCCCCCCAGCGGCTGAATGCAGGGTGGGGAGGGAGCGCAACACATGGCCGAATGCAGAGCAGGGGGGTGGTGCATAGCCAAGTGTGGAGCAGCGGCATCCGCCGTGTGCAACCTTCCCCTGCATCCAGCTGGGCAGGCAGCATGGGATGGTGTGTGGTGCATCCCCGCCACCACGTGCCCCCCAGGGCCTTCTCAAGTACCCCTGGGGGTACGCATAACCCCGGTTGACAACCCCCAAGTTAGGGCTTGAAAAACCTGGGTTTAATTTCCTGTTCTGCCTCAGACTTTCTTATGTGACTGTGAACAGGTAAGTTAGCCTTGTTGTGCTTCACACGCTCATGTGTAAAATGGGTAGAAAACAGCACTTGCCTTAGAAATCATTAGAAAGGATAAATGCATGATATATTGTGAAGTGGTCAGATACGATAGTGGTGAGGGCAGTCTGAAGAGGGGAGATGCTTCTCCAGGCCCAGGGCTCAGACTAGTATTTTGGCTAAGGCTCTAGAAATTTGATTAGCTGGTGTGAAATTTAATGCCATTTTTGCCACCTCTGCTCCAGGTCAATGGGACTCATGTACATTTTGTGAAACTAAACAGAAAAGAAGAATATTACTAATATCATTGTAGCACCTAGCAGTTGCAGTCAGGGAAAAGGAAGCCCTTGTGCAAACACAGAACACAAAGATGAAGCCTGCCCCAAACAGCCTGCAATTAACATATGAAACAGGGCAGGAAACAGATACATATAACAGGGCGAGGAAAAAGAAACAATATTGGCCTGTACGATAGGCGGTAGTCTCAGTGTGCCACTGGGTTATTTGCTTCATTATTGCAGGGATCACAGCTAAGGAAAGGTTTATGAAGGACTCTGAAGGACAACAGTGGAGGCTCTGTGAGTTTTATGGAGCGCCACTCCCAAGCATTACAGTCAGAACAGGAGACAGAAGATGTTTAGTTAGAAATGTATTCAGAAAGCAAGATTGGCTGTCATTATGTACTTGCTGGATGTAGGAGCTGACCTCCAAACAGCGACCGAGAGATGATAGCTAGGGAAGGGATAGGGTGTGAAGGGCCTTAAGGCTAGGGACAGACATTGCACATAAGCAGGTTTAAGTGATCAGGAACTGGTTTAAACCTGTAACAGAACAGATGTTCAGTGCACATCAACTGGTTTGAAAATGGCCGAAACCAATATGAGATAAACCTGGGTGAATGTAGTATAAGACTTAACTGATTTGGGTCAAACCGATATATGCAATGTCTGTTCCAGACCCCTTGCTGGTTTAAGTTAAATCATACTCCCCCAGCATCCCAGATGCTTTGCAGCCCTGGGCTGGGCTCTCTGCTCCAGAGCAGGGCTGGCCCCACCTCTCTGATCCCTAGCTGGAGCTCTGGCACAAGTACAGCAGGGTTTGCCCTGCTTCCCCCTGCCCATCCCCTTCCCACTCACTGCTCAAGCAGGAATTCCCCCCCTCCCCTCTCCCACAGCACAGACAGTATCCAGCATGTGGCATGCTAGCTAATACTGAGAGGTGTCTGTGTAAGGCAGACAGGACAGTGGCTTAGGGTTTTTTGGAGCTAATCAACATGCCCCTCTGGTCTTTCCTTGCAAAATTTGGTTATGAAGAGCTTGAACTTATGAGAGGCTTTTGTCTTCTTGATGGGGTGCTAAATGTTGTATTATCAACTGCCTGCTGGCTCACTTGCTGGACAGGAGCAGTGAGCAGGAGAACCCCTCCCTAATCAGTGTCCTGCAGGGGCCTGGCCTTAGCCTAGCATTGTGGAAGGCATGGGAGGGCTGCTCTAGTGCCCCCCAGTTTATAGCCTAAGCCCCTGCAGGCATGTGCCTGCATTTTCTCAATCCAGAGGAAATGTCTGAGTTATTTCAAACCAATTCAGCCTCGCCAGGTTAGACTAACCTGCAAAGATTGAATCAATTCAAGCTCAGGCTTTTTGAATGTCTGTCCCTAGCCTAAATGTGAACATCAGTAGCTTATGTTTGTGAGACAGAGTAAAGTGGGATAGCAGAAGGGTAAAAAGGAGTGAAATGGTCCTAGGTGGGCTAGGAAAACAAATCATCCTTGCAAAAGCATTCTGAATGGACGAGAGTGGGACCATGCTTCTATGTTTCAAGGACAGAGAAAATGATATCACAGTAAACTAGATGAAAGCCTGGACGAGAGTTTTAGCTGTGTGAATGAACTAGGAATTATGCCAAATTTATGTCTTCCTACAAGAAACCAAAACCAAACTACAAAAAACCACAAATATGCTTCCAACCAAAGGGGTAACAATGGTATTCGCTTTCTTTTCTCTGTTTCCAAGTCCAAACCAAGCAGCACAGTGCACTATAGTACAGTTTATTTTAAAACAAGGTAAAGTGACAATCACTGAACTAAAGGCATTAGCTTGTGTTTCCGTTCAAACTTGTGAGCTTGTTTAAAAGAGTTTAAATCCTGTGGAGGAACTCATTATAGACAGTCACGTGCCATTTTTCATTCCTTAACCATACTATATGCCCAATTACTTAGGCACATATTCTCCAAATGGTATATAAAGAATACGTTTAACTCTCTTACACTCATCATGCTCCTAATGCAAGAGGAAATACATGTGCACAGTTATCTATACCATCAAATTAATTCACAGTGCTCCTGAGGTAAAAGACCTCGAAGGGAGCTAAGCAGTAAAATTGTGAAAGTTGCAAATTAAGGATGTTGTCACAGGACTACTGCAGTAATAGATTATCCTTGACTGACTAGAAAACGGGCAAAGGCTTCAAATAGCTACAAACTGCCACAGCAATTAGAGGGAATCTCAGCATTTGCAAAATCAAACAGATCCTGGATTCTGCCACTGATAAGCAACGTCCACGCATAGCCACAGCAGCTGACAATCTCTAATCTCAGCAGCACTCAGAAAAGCCTCTGAGTCATCTTGTGGATTAGTTTCACTAAAAGTAATGCTCTATACCAGTTGCTTACAAAGAGAGTTTTTGTTGTTGCTTTGTTTTTGCCTAGTGAGGGAAGAGAGCTGGTAAATAATTGAAAATTTTCAACCTAATGCAAAGTCTATTATAGTGAGGGATGGTACATGGACCACATCTGAAAAGCTTTGAATTGCAGTGCTTCAGAGGCTTGCCGGCTCTCAAGTACTACTGCAGGCAGACATGTTCCCCTACGTTGCTGATCCTGATATAGTATAGTTAAGACTGACAGCAATAGTACGGTTAAGACTGACAGCAGATGTCTGATACTCATGTCTCCATTATGCTAGAAGAAAGAGAGATGTAGTAATCTGAACGCTTAAACATAATCTTTTTTCCGATGTGTACAAACAAGCAGCTGCATCATTTAGATTTTGATTCTTTTTAGTACTAATGACATCATCCAAGTATGAAAGCAAAGTAAAAATCGAAACTTCTTGGAGACATTTAAGGGGCATAGTACATTCTTTCTTTGATGCGTAGTGAATCTCTGTCGTCAACGTGAAGATAACTGTGCAATTAAGAAGAACAATTGTTTGATTTGGGTTTTTTTTCCCTGAAGATGCTGGTGAACAGTAATTGATGATATAAATAACACTTAAGGATTTTGCCATTTTCAGGTATATGAAGATATTCTCTGTATTCACTCTGAAGCTTGCTTTAAGCCATGTAGTTGTAGACCAGAAGCACCTTGTGCACATGCTTGCTGGTGCTGGGAGCTGCGCTGGGAACCTCATTTAAGTCAGTCAAGATTGGGGGAGGGGCAAGTGGGTTCAGGGAGGGTGCTAGCAGATCTGCAGAGGGTGCTGATGGGATCAGGAGAGCTGGTGGGTCTGCAGGAGAAGGGGCTGTTGATGGGTCATTGGTGGAAGGGTTGTCTGTCCAGAGATGGGGGGTTGAGAGGGTTAAAAATAGCCTGGTCAGGGTGGGAGAGGGCAGGAATAGCACAGCCCTGGGGCTGGCATGAGCAGCTGGGCCTTCCCAGCCTCAGGGCTGCACTCTGAATACGTGCAGACGTCTAGTAGATTGGGCTAACCAGTTCCTGATCTAAGTTAGTTCACCTCCTCAGGACAGCCATTTTTTGCCCGATATTATCTTCCCGACTGTCTGTAAAGATTGGCACTTAAATCAACCTAAGCGTAGTTAAGTCAGGCTGAGTGTAATGTCTTCACATACCCTTCAAGATCAGTAGCCAGATAAATGGCTGAGATCCAAGATTCAAGCTAGTGTCTGATTATAGCCTCAATTTTTTGGTGCATATCCATTTTTTGAGAGCTATATGCTTGACTGGAACTAGCAGCTGCTCTCATGAAAGCAGGTGCATTAACAGGAAGGCAGAGACTACCAGTCTGATGCATGTGGTATATTTCTCCGGTTCCCAAAATTGTTATTTGAAGAGACAAATGCACTTGCATAACTAAGATCTTTTGAAAGATGTGTCTGGAAAACAATTGCATTTTGCTCTTGAAACTATTTCTTTTTTCTCTATTGCTGTTCATAAAACGTGGACGTAAGGTCTTTTTAACAGGCTTCTTTTCAACTCCTTAACTGTTGCCAGCGAATGTCTGTTAAGTGACAGGAATGAACCTGACAGATAGATAGATAGATAGATAGATAGATTTGTACACACACACATGCACACACATGTATATGTATCTATATATACATGCTATATATAAAAAGCATTTTCCAAACATACCTTTGTTCAGCATGTAAAGCATTAAGGTAGCACAGTCTTCCAAGAAAAGAAAAGAGAGCAAGACCAATCGTTTCCCTAAACAATAACTTGAAAATTGCTTGGTCCTACACAGTTACTAGTTTTCCCAGTGGTTTGAGTCACTTTGGCAGACAGACCCAATTGTTTTAAATCGTTGCAGTCATTAGAATTCCCAGCACTGCAAGCCACTGGCAGTAGGGAGAGGTAGAACAGATACACGCCAACACTTAGACTGAAAGTAACAATATCTCTCAATCGTGTTTTGGCAGGCAAACAATACACAAATCAGAGTTAGGGTTTTCTTCCTTGATTAGTGGACAATATGGAAGGCTTTTATGAGCTACCCAAAATACACATTTAGTTTAGAGGGAAGTAGGGGGAAGAGTCTTGGGTAATGAGTTAATGCACATGGGAAAAAGTTTGGGATTGGAACATTTTGTCAGACCAATATTCCTTTGCGACCTGATTTTGAACAGATTTTTGGACTGGTTAAGAGATCTGTCCAGGTTCTGAAAATATCCACTTGTCCAGTTGGACATTTCATTCATCTGAACATTTTTAAAGTCCCTTCTCCATATTCACAAAACTCAAAGTGACAGGACAATCAGATAATTTGCTTGCTCGCAGGCTTCCCAATCCCCTCCATTTCAAAATAGTCAGAACTAAATTTATTTATACTGAAATAACAGTGGTTCTCTGAGATGTGTTGTCCACATAGATTTCATACTAGGTGCATATGTACCCCAGGCATGGAAACTGGGATTCTTTCTGAACTGCAGTGTCCATTGGAGCTGTGCATATACAGCATACCTTCACAACCACTGCAGCCACTGATGCAAGGACTCTGAGTTAGCAGGAAAGGAGGGTGGGTTGAGAAATCTCTGGGTAAGTAATAATTCTTTCATACTGGAATAATTTTCTCCATAGATTCCAGTCAACCAGTTACCATGTGCCTGAAAGTCCTTAAAAAGTGGTTGCAAGTCTTATCAACGTTATCATCTGATCTTCAAGCCTGCTCCAGGGAACAGTGGAAGGTAAATATATAAAGAGAGAGTTTGACTGCTGTATGCTCAATCACTGCTTATTTGTGCTGAAGTTGGGTAAGAGTGTCCCAACTCTTGGCTCATCTGATCCACTGGCATGGAAGGCTCCATGGACTTCTCAAGCAAGGACAACTTAAATTGGCTTTCCTGTTTGTTAGGGCTCCTTCTTAGAAGCAGCAACAGATGGAACAGTATTCCATTATCTGTACTTCTCTGAACCAAGAGGCCATAACCGTGGCCATCATTTATAGGTCTGATGGAGGCACATGGCAGGTGCCAGTTCTTGATAGTTATTGGTTTTGATTCCACCTCAACAAGATGTAAATCCCTTGTACAAGATACAGCCAGGGGACAACACTTCATAACAGAAAAAATTATTTAAGTCACCAGGCTAGGCACATATGCATATTCTCAGCCCAACTAAATACAGTGAAAGATTACTAAAGTAAGCTGTGTCCAATTGCTGAAAACAGTCATTGACAGTGCACCAGCTTACAGCCACACCTGGAGAAAAAGATCTGAATGGCACTCAGTGCCATCCTTTCCCATCAACAGCAGTCACAAGGACATGAACACAGATATGGCTGAAACAGATATTGTTATTAGGAGGAAAAAAAAATCAAGCCTAGAGTGAAATCTGTGTATATAATCATTTTAAAGAAGAAAATTATTTTCTTTATAGTGCAAAACAGATCTGTGGTGTTCTAGCAGGCGCCGCTGTGTTACTCAGCACGTTATTTCTCTGGGCTGCTTCCAATCTGAATTACAGGTTAAAGGAGCCCCAGAATTTCTGTAGCATTTAAAATGTCCTATCTGGGAAATTTCCTATTAGGCCTTGTCCTACATAGCTTATGAGTTGGTCAGGTTATAGTCCAAAGGCTACATAAATTTAGCCCAACTAGTTCTAAAGCTACAAATGCATGGTTGGTTTCCTAAAAGCCTCTATTGGAATGTGATATAAAGGAAACAAAATAAATGAATAAAAAATATTCAAGAATATCTGGAAAAGAGTCTACATGTACAGACATGAAACACACGTCCTCTCCCAAATTTCATTTCCAGTTGAAGCCTTGAAGAAGTTAATGTCACTTATTTAAGCAGACTTTCTGTCTGAAGAATTATCATTATCAGTTTATCCCTGTACAAAGAGAAGTGTCTTCAGCTTGATTTTGATTCATACAACAGCCACTGTATCTTCACATTCTGCAGAAGGAGTTTAATATGACAAAATAAGGCTGGGAACCTGGGGACTTCAATCTTAAACTACTACTTACAGCACAGGCAATTAGGGCTGTGAGAATAGCTGACTTTTTGCTGAAACAAAAAACTGGAAACAAAAAAGGGTCAGATAAAACTGAATTTACTGTGTTTCAGCTGATATCGTTACAACAAACACAAACATCCCAGAAAAACATCATTTTGAAAATTCCATTTGATTCAAAATAAAATGTTCCATTTTATTCACATGTAAGAGAAGCAAAGGAAATGAAACTAGCTTCATCAAGGAGGAGGAAGAGCAGCAGCTTGTGGGGTCTCTAGCAGCTAAAACACTGTGATGAATACCTAATGATTTTTATTACAAAGTGGGACAGCTCCAACAGTAGAGACTGAGGAAAAGACAGTCGCCCTGGAGCCTGGTAGATAACTGTAGGTCAGTTGCCTAGGAGGTGGGAGTTGCAAATTCAACTCCTCTTGGCACAGTAACAAATGGAGTCGTCCTGCAGGATGGTTCTAATGCAGGCGTGTTCTAAGGACACAGCTATTGGATAAAAGATTCTGACACCTCCACCAGCTTCATGCATCTAGCCTCAAATACTCTTTTCCTGGCTATTTGAAGAATTTGACCTGATTTCAAGTATACTTTCATGGAGAATTTTCCCCTGGATCTAACGGTGGTTACAACTTAAAATGGAATAAAAAAAGAAAAAGAAAGTTCAGTGAGAGCTGGCACGTCTACATATCGCTCTATGGTGATGTTGCAATGGCACTGCGCTTTAGGACTTCCCAAAGTATGGGCGGTTACTGCACCATGAGCGTGGCGCACAGTTAGCGGTGACGTGCAGTTGGGGGAGAGGGAGGATGGGGAAGAGTTCCCATCTAGGGCCGGGCAGCCCTGTGTGCAGAGATTGCTCCCGGCTCTCAGGGAACTGTTGGGGCAGGCAAAGCTCTCCTCCTCCTCCTCTCCCACCCCCCACCCCAGTGGCAACATGTAGGGGGTGCACAGGGGCACACATGCACCCCAAGAGCACTGGTGCACCCCCTGTCAGGCCACACTTCCTGTTTAGCCGGTGGGCAGGGGGGAGCACCAGTGCCCCCCTGCGAGCGCCAGCCAGGGACCAGGGCCGCCAGCAAAAGTGGTCGCGCTGCTTCTGGAAGTGGACATGGAACTTCCGGAAGCGGCGTGGCCGCTTTTTGGTGACTGAGATTGGCTGCACGGGACCCCCCTCCCCCCATCAGCGCTATCAGCTGCCAGGGGACTGCCCCCAACAGTGAAATCGGCTGCTGGGGGGACACCCCCTCCCAGTCGCTGACTGGTGCCAGGGGGGCACATGCCAGGGGGGCACTCAAGCGACACCAGTCACCCATGCCCCACCTCAAAGCAGACGCTCCCTCTTCCTCTACCCTCCGAACCCTGTGGGCCAAGGTGGGGGTTTAAACCCTTCCTCAGTCTAAATCAGGCCTGCCAGGGTCTGGCCATTCCCCCCTCAGCTCAGCTTCCCTGTTGGAAGGGAAGGGCCGCTCTAGCGCCCCCGGGCTTCTGGCCTGAGCCATTGCCGGCATGTGCCAAAGGTCTATCCACCTGCAAACCGGTTCTCTCTGCAGGTTACACGAACCTAAAAAGATTGAATCAATTCAACTAGGCTCCAGCTTTTTGAATGTCTGTCCCTAGCCATAGAGACCTGTGTAATCACTACATTGCCATAGCATGTAGACACACCCACAGAGTACTATATTTGAATCTAAATAAGAGCAAAATGAGAAGTTTAAACTGAAAAGAACAATATTTGTGCAACCAATTCAAGGCTACAACATGTTTTTTTCTTAGTTTTCTGCTTTACCTTAGAAAAATTGTTTATGGGTAGGATCTAGTATTTCAATTACCATTGAGAACAGGCATTAAAGCTACCCTTTCGTACTGATAGAGTACGTATGTCAGATTCTCTTTTATAACTATCCCCAACCATAATTATAACTATAATCTTCCTTTCCTCCATTAAAAAAAACAGATATGTATTAATTTCATACTGAAAAAAGAATATTATTGCATCGTCAAACAAACTAATTGTGAATACCTGGCACTGAAAAATATTTTCTATACAGAAAAGGATTTTAAGAAAGTGAACTAAAAAATAAGGAAAAAATCAGTAACACAGGGAGAAAAAGTGTGTTTGCACGACAGATAATTTCTGTTTCAATTTGCAATGCAAATTCTTGAGGACAAATTAAAGTCACATGGAATTGCTTGACAGTGTTGTGTTTTATGCCAGGATTTGTTCACATACCTGTAGGATGGGCTGAAGTACTCACTGTTGTCCTAAGATGTTCTTATTGGAAGTAATGGGAGCTTTACCATTGATTTTAAAGGCTCAATATTAGCCCAGCATTGAGCACTTTTCTACCTCCTACCTTTAATTACATTCCATCCTGAAAGAACATACAATCATTATAGCACATGGGAGTCAAAGATACAGTTCATGGGCTGGATCCAGCCTGTGAGGCTCTGTCATCTGGCCCCTGGTGCTGCCCTTGGATCCACAGTTCAACCAGAGGCCATATACAGCAATCACTAGACTGGCCTTGGGTGCAGGGCCCAGGATCCGCACTGCACACGGGGCCTACTTTGCCCAGCCCTGGACATGTACCATACATAGCACCTGATCAAGTCAGATGTATGTAACACACAGCACATGCACCTGCTGATCCATGACATGTGTTGCACAAAGTGCGCACACCCACTGGTCTAAGATGTGCTTTGTACATGGTGCCCTTGTGGCCACTCTGGAGTGAGCACTGAATGCAAGTCATGTCCTGGACCTGCAGGTGCATGCACCTCATGCAATACATGTCCTAGACTGGCTAGAGTGAGCACCACACACATGGATCCGCATGTCGGGGAGGGTTGGTGGGGCCATGCACCTTTCATCCAGCCCATGAACTGTCTCTACACCCCTCATCCAACCTGCAGGATAATACCCCTGCTGTACCCTCTCCTGAATCAGCTCCCTAAGTCATTTCCCAATCTCTTGTAAAAGAAGTATTTTACCTTTCCCCTTTCTTCCTTAAAAGCAATAAGAAGGCTGAAAGTTCTCTTCAGCTGGTTTAAGGGGGCTGTCAAAACCCAGCCTGGGGAGAGTGCCCCCAAGTGAACGCCATAAGGCCATTTTAAGAGCCCCTCAGCATCTTTAGTATGTAGTGTTTTTAAAGGCATGACTGGGGGAAGACAACATCACATTATATTGTTTCTCATAGGCAGAGGGGAATAGTCATGAATTAGACAGACCCCCAGGGATGCCCGTGTTATACCAGCAGTGAAGCTGTCCTGAACTGGGAAGGAATGAGTGTAGATTAATCCTACCTTACCTCTCTTCCCGCTGGTTTACCAGTAAAACCTTTGTAAGACAGACTTCCAGAAAATTGTTTTGCACGTGTTCAGCCACTTGTAAGCTGTTCAAGGCATCACCCATCTACCTCCAGTATTAAGGGCCAGGAGGCATCTATAGCAAATAAAGCATTGTTCAGTATCTCAGGGTAACTGTGATTCTGTACTATTTTAATTCTGGTGTAGCAGTAAGTATATGGCTCTTATTCCTCAAAGTTCTCCAAAAACTCTCTCTCTTATCACAACTTAATTGTGATAAAGAGCAAAAGATACTGGCCTAAATTATTTGCCTATAAAGATACTCTTCTTATCAAAGCTAAGTTAGGTAATACTTGGAACGTTGCTTCAGAAAGTTTTGTTATCTGCTTTTAATTAATAAAGTGAATCTTCATTTTGGATTAATTTGATTAATATGTTACTTTAAAATAAGAGCCATTGAAAAATGTTTCATGGATGGGTGTATCAGAATTTTGAAATAAACTGGAAGGCAAATACAGACTAGATGAAAGTACTGTAAGCTGGATATATACGTGGTTGGATCATCATGCTCAATGAACAGTCATCAATGGCTCAGCATCTAGTTGGGAGAAGGTATCAGTTAGAGAGCCCCAGGGTTCTGCCCTGAGTCCAGTATTGTTTAATATTTCACCTTCCTCAGAAGCATCAGATAGTGGCTGCAGCTAAGACTGGACATTTTGACTGAGGTGCAAAAATATGGGTGTGCGCTAGGACTTAAATAGGAACGTTCATGGCTTTTTGACCTCTCTGCTCAGGGTTAGACCAATTGCTGTATTTGGGGTCAGGAAGGAATTTTACTCCATGGTCAGACTAGCATGAACTGTTGGGGGTTTTACCTTCTTCTTTAGGAGGAGGTATGGCTCTTCCTTGGATCTTTCAAGTGCCTTTTAACAACTTTTGCAGCAGCAGGATATTGGCCACCATGGTCTCCCTGCTTTGCCTGTGGCAGGTGGTAGGGTGTTATGTCTTGTGTCCGTGACAAGGTTGACTGTGTAGCTTTGCTAATAGGTTAGACAATGGATTTGTATAGGATATTTTTTATAAGGATGATTCTGGAAAGAGATTGGATTAGATCCCTTCCAGTGCTACTTTTCTATGATTCTGTGAATACCTTCATTCAAAATCTTGATTTGGATGATGGGATTGAATGCATGCTTACCAGATTTACAGATGATAACAAGTTGGATGGATTTGTAGACACTCTGGAGGGCAGGGCTAGGATCCAGAATGATCTGGATTAATTGGAAAAATGGCCTTCAGTCAACCAGATGAAATTCACCCAGGATAAATGCAAAGTCCTGCACTGGGATGGAATCACTGCATGCACATGTGCAGACTGGGGATGACTAACTAGGCTGCAGTACTGCAGAGAAGGACCTAGGGGTTACAGTAAACCATAAACTGAACGTGATCCAACAATGTGCTCTTGTTGAAAAAAAAAGCCAACAGCAGGCTGGCTTGTATTAACAGGAGTGTCATTTGCAAATCAAGGGGAAGTGATTCTTCTGCTCTATTCAGCACTGACAGGCCAGTTTTGGGTCCCACACTTTGAGAAGGATGTGGACAGACTGGAAAGAATCCAGAAGAGAGCAACAAAAACGAGTACAAACCTGGAAAGCATGACTTGTGAGAAAAGGCAGAAAGAGCTAGGATTATTTAGTCCCTAGAAGAGAAGACTGAGGCAGGATTTGATAACAAGCTTCAAATACCTGGAGGTGATTAAAGAGTGGAAGGAAATGGGCTTTTCTCTGTGGCCACAGGAGACAGGACTAGGAGGAATGAACTCAAGTTACAGCAGGGGAAATTTAGGTTGGAGATTAGGAGGAAATTTCTGACTATGAGGGCGGTCAAGCATTAGAACAGGCTACCTAGAGAAATTGTGGAATCTCCTTCCCTGGACATTTTCAAGAGCAGGTTGGACAGACACATGGTTGGGATGGTTTGATCTTGCCTTAAGCAGGGGGCTGGACTAGATGACCTTGTGAGGTCCTTTCTTTTCCTTTTTTTCCTATGATTCGATGATCTTACGAGAGTGCACCTACCTTTTAAAATAAGTAAACTTGATTGCTTTTGAAGACACTGACTGTTCCATGTATGGGGGGGACTGGTGCCAGAGAAATTAAGTCTGCTACTTATTAAATTCCATACCAGTGAAAAGCACAGTCTGAACTTACCCGTGCCCTCTTTCTCTCTCTCTCTATTTCTTTCTATCCTGCAAACAATTTAAAGGGACTCACTAAGTAAGGGTAGGAATTTGTAGTTCAGTATAGTTCAAAGGAATAGTAGCTGTAGCACCCAGCTGAGTTGCTGCCAAAGGAGAGGGGGTTGAGGGAGGGGAGAAAGAGAGAGAGATAAGATATTTCTGTGCTGTTTCTTCATTCAAATGGGTTGGAGGCTCCATCAAAAGGAGCAACCATCCACAGCCAATTCATTTTCATCCAATTCAGCACTCTAAGGAAGGCCTGCCCAGAATATGTGGATTTGGGTAGCATTTCTAATTCCTCTAAGCTGAATGTGAAAACTCACAGACTTCCCTCTGAGTGCTTAAAACCATTAGGACACAAGTTGCTGTATGTCCGACTGCCACTGAGATGCAGTTACATGTACTGAATAAATATCAGCTTTCTATTTACAATAATCTTAAGACACTAGGCTAAAATCCATATGCACACTCCAAGTCCTTTCCCCCCCCATTTCAGTGGAAACTTCCTTGAGATGGACATCCATGATCCACCCTGGCATACAGAAGCATGCCAATTCTTCTCTGTAGTATTCAGCAGAAACACTTTGTGTCACCCAAGTATCTAATAAAACCATTTTTGCAATGCCATTACATGTTCTGTATATATATCAAGTTACACAGAAGTAACTCTAGGAATGTTTTTGAGGTTTAGAAGTTTTATAGGGACTATTTTCTATATCACTGCCTGTAAAACAGTCTATTCCATGAGTGCACATGTATAAAGCCGCAAAGAACTCTTAAAATTGCTTTACGTAAAAAAGCTTTATGTTCAAGTCTGTCTCTTGCTTCTTCGGGATGAGGAAGTGAGTACTGACTACCAGCGAACGTCCTCCCAGCTATATCTCCTTCCCAGTTTGATTCATACTGGTCACAAAAAACGGATCTTTAAAAAGTAAAATTATTATGCATTTAAAAACCTGTTGCTGATGTAAGACTGAAACCTGTGCCCTTTGCTGCAATAATCTGGGAGGATTCTAATCAAAGCAGGGCTTTTTTTTTTTACTCAAAACCAAAAAACCATCTGTGCAGCAGAGTTAAAAGTAAAAGTATGGCCAGAGATGCCATAAAGTCCAGCAGGGACTTCACTGTTATCACTTATTTTACATAGAGAGTACTCAAACATATTACACTGATGGTGTATGAAACATAATGAAAGAAAGATCATATGTTTGGGAAAAGAAAGAGGAGGAGAAATGTCTACAGCAGGTTTAGAAGTGTTCAAGAGCTTTTGGAAAGGAACAGTAAGTGAGCCAGCAGAGAAAGGATTACTTGGCAGAGGGATGGCAAATGTCCTGCTTTTACAGTTTATCATATACATATCACTTCCACATATTTGGTATGTTTGTGCTGCTGTATTTCTATAGCTAAACAAAACTAGTTACTTAATCATAATCAGTTTTCTGTCCTAACTAATTTCAAGATTATTCTCTACATTCTGCAGAAGAAATACTATTTAATAGGATAAAATTTTAAAAATCACTGGCAGGAAACACAATTCTTAGTAGCTACTACATTTAGTAACCTTGAAGACTCAGATTAGAGACATTGATATTCTCTGGATGTGAAGATCGTTAAACCACAGTTCAGGATGACCTCATGGGAAACCTGAGTTAACAGTTAAAAAGAATTAGAATGATAAAGATTAGCTCATATTTTTTAAATATAACCAAGCCCTGCAGCTCACAGTCAAAGCACTTGCCCAATAAAAGAGTTATTCAAACAACTGGCGCAAAAGCCACAAAATCTCTTCAAACCAATCATTGAAAAGTCAATACAAAACTCAAATGCTTTTTTGGAAGCAAGAACAAACCTTATGAAGCATATGGTTGTGTGTGAAGAAACGATTTTGAATGATTTATTTAGGGTACATGGGGTTAAAACATATACATATGCGCGCGTGCGCGCACACACACACACGCACAAACACACACACACACACACACACACACAGCTTTAAACCCAGGAAGAAAGAACATCTCTCCCTCGATCTGGAAACAGGGTGTAGAGCACCTGGGCAGGCCTTCACTGCTACTGCGCTAGCCCATAGCCAATAACCATATCTGCACTAGGACCCCACCCCTTAATCCAGTGGGTCTCAACCTTTGTAGGCTCCTGGCGCCATCCAGAATTCCGGCAAATTAAGTGGCACCCCATCTCAACAATGAATGTATTCATTGCAGCACTTAACTCCTGGCATGGAGGTTCAGAGACCAAGGGAGGAGCAAGTGCTTAGCTCCTCACAGAGCAGTGGGGAAGGGACAAGAGCTTACCTCCTTGCACTGGAGCCAAGAAGAGATAAGCCTGCACTCGGGTCCTTGCTCAGGAAGGGGTGGGGAAGAGTGAGTGCGTATCTCCTCATATCCCATGGCACCTCAAAAGGATCTTGCTGTAGTCCAGGGTGCTGTGGCACCCCTCTTGAGAGACAATATCTCAATCATTCCAATCCTTTCTAAAAGGGACATTTCTCCAATCCCCCCTCCACTCTCACACATAATAAATGAAATATTATCAAAATGCAAGAATGAGTAAAAAAAACAACTCTCTAGCCCCTGGTCTCCAAGTATGCATTGCTTTTCCACACTTATCCTTTACATGATATGGTCTCCAGGACAGATGTATTTGTCTCAATACTTGGACTTTTACAAACAAATAAAAACAATTAATGAAATTACTTGTCTAGAATGATGATGAAATACCCTTTGACCCCAGAAAGAGCAAAGATATTCACTCCACACATTTTTCCATTCTTCCCACCCAATATGCCCCAAGGCCTGGTCGTCAGGAACTATTTCTAGTAGAGGGGCTGCATTCCTTTCAGCCTTCAAACTATTCTGTCTTTAGCCTCTGCCAACAATAATGAAATTATCAACTCTCGCCCCTCATTTCTATCCATCAACTACAAAGACCAAGTTTTTCAAGAGTCTAGTGATTTGCTCCAACTTCAGATACCACAAACCTGTCTAATTTTCAAGTACAAGTGGTGCTAGGCACTTTATGAAAAATCGGGTGTATAGGATTTCAGGTGGGACAAGCAAACACAGAGCAAAAATCCCCAGTCATTTCTGAAAATCTTTGCTTCGCTTTACAAAGGATGATAAGCATCATTACCACATTTTGTATAAATTAAGGGACACACCAATTAATACAGTGGGAAGCCTGAGAAGAAAATTCCAGTCTTCCAACTCTCATACCCCAAGACTAGGCCTTAATCTAATATGACAATGGTGTTTAGGGAATAGATTAGGACTACCCTGCATAAAAAACTAACCAAAAATGTCAATTACCTTTCTTACATATGAAAGCAAAAAAGTAATCTTTGTATACCTCTGTGCTCCTTGGCTTTGAAACTAGGATACACGGGATACTTTTTTAAAGTCACAATGATTTTGAGAGACTGCTAATCCTATTCTCAAACAAACGAAGTTCAGATTACTTTGGATAGGCGCTTGAACTTGTTAACAGTCGCCATATCTCTGAACCCTAGAGATTCTTCCTTCCCATTAGATGATGGATTTTAAGTTCTCTGGGGACTGGGGTGAAGCCACCAACATGCCTCTACATCATCAGTCATAAAATGGCAGCTTTTCATGTATTATTAATTTGGCTTCAATTTTAACCACTCGCACACAGTTGAAAGGTGATATATTATATTCCAAAGCTTCTGGGCAGTCCATTCTTCCATATCACAAAAGAATAACTTTGGCACTCAGCAAAAACCAAAACTGGAGTCTAATTCTAGTGAAATTAGTTCATTGCTATTAGCATGTATTAGCATCCCATTTGTCAACCATTTGTTGAATTTCTGAAATGAAGAGAAATTAGAGTTGCGATTTCATGCACTGTGGCCCAGATTAAAAAGAAAACAATACAGGTTTGCATCGCCCTGAAAAGAACAACTCAAGACCTCATTCTGCTTTCATTTTTCCTGGTGTAAATTAACAACCATTTCCCTGATGTTTGTATAAATGCAAAACCAGGGAGTTGGAGACTTTCTGCATAGGAAATAATAAAATCACTAAAAGTTCATGTACGTTACATGATCCGTATTTATCAACTGTAGGCCTTCTATGGGGGGGAAAAAAACCTTCTTCTACAACAAAATCCGAAAAGGAGATATTTAGAAAATTACACTTAGGATGTGATCCAAACTCCATCAAAGTCAATACAAATAGTCCCATTGATTTCAGTGGACTTGGAACCAAGTCCCCATTCCTTCAGCTGAGACAACCATACTTTAGTAGCAAAGCCGTCAAGAGATGCATGCCACAGGAGAGACAACTGCATCGAGATGCATCCTGAAAAAAACCTTGAGAAAAATCCCAGTATTATCAGAATCACTTTTATAACTAAAATTTAAAAAGTGGTTCTAGCCAACCCTTCCTTTAACATGTAAGTCCAATAAGAAATTTCAAAATTCAGTGAGAGCCAGAAAGTGTCCTTTGGGATTCAAGTTATCCCCACAGATTCTTCATACTGTTTCTTTTTAGTTATTTATTGATCTTCATTTTTCCTTGCCAAATTAATCAAAACCAAACTTAAACACAAGGCTCAGAAACCTAACTGCTAGAGAAACTAAAACTGATGGCACATATTAGCTCATTAAAACTTTATTCTATTAAAGCTGTCATCATATTTTGGTACATTCCCTAGTGCATTTTATCACCTCAAAGCCTCTTTTATTATGACAGTTAAATCAAGCGTCTATAATATACAAAAATCAAGACAGTCACTGGAAGACTAAATTAAATGCTAAGAATGGTATAAAATGATAATTATCAATGGGATGGAAAAGACAGCACAGTTTAGTTTGATGGCTTGATTCTGACCTCAGAAAAATTGTGGGCTCACATTGTCTCATTTCTTCCTCAATCAACAACTACCAGTGCTCATGAATTCACTTTTGCTCATTTGAAAAAGTAAACAGTGTATCTGAGACAAGACTCAGTCTAAATATTTGCATTGCAATGAGTTAAAGAGTAACATGGCTGTTCCCAGGCTACCTAGAACAGCATTATGGAGAAAACATTTGGGAGGGTTAATGCCTTATAATAGAACTGTCCAGGTAGAATAAAAAAATAGGGCAACATCCCCAAAAGTACTTTAAACATTCAAGGCACTACTATTACTGCTACTATTTTATTGTAGTGGGGCCTTGAGGGCCCAACCAAGATCAGGGCTCACCTCTGCTAGACAGTGCATACACATAGAAAATGAGGCAGTCCCTGCCGTGAAGCACTTAAAGATCTACCCCCCAGGCCTGGATTTTTGAACTACCACCTGACTTAGGATCGGTCACACATGAGGTTTTGGTTTGTGCCCACTGATTTGAAATCTGAGACCCCAGAGTTCAGATACGGCAGGAAGGTACAGAAAAGAAAAGAAAAAAATTAAAACAGCTTACACAAAGTGTTTGAGTTCATGCTGGGATCCCTTGGAAGGAAAAATACAATCCATTTGGTGCCATCTCATACATTTCAAATCCAAAAAATTATGCAGCAGTCTGATTCAGTGAGACCAAGGCTAGCGCCCCTGTGCTATGGAAACAAGTGCACAAAAATAGCGAAGGTGAAATTCTCAAAAATAGTGTCAGAACATTTTATAAAAATAAAGTCCCTTAACTCTTGATGAGCAATTTAGAGCTGTCTGTGCCTAGATGCACAGACACATCCAATTTACAGTGCCGAAATGTGCAGTATAACCAAAGAGAAATACAGTAACGAAGCCATTAAAGCCCAAACTTCTATTTTAGGAACTAAACTTTCCCCCAACCAGATATACTTTGGGGTATTTGAAGGCCCAACCTAAATTTTGCAACTGAGTCCATCTTTAAATTAAAATACAGACCAAGGCTCCAATCATGAAGTTGGATTCTCTAACCCAGCCGTAGCTCACTGACTCCAGTGGGGCTCCGCAGAGGGATAGGTGTTTTCCTGCATTCATCTGAACACAGGATCAGGATCTAAATTCATTCCAATAACAGCACTGCACCATGGAAATCAAGTTACAAAAACCTCATGTTACCCAATGGTGTAATACATTGGGTGATATGTCCTGTCCCCCACCTCCCCCCGCCCCCACAAATCTTTATTCTTTTTAAATAAATATTAAATACATTTTAATCGAAACTCTGGCTTATGGAAATACTCAACCTGAAACATGAAGGAGCCTGAAAAATAACAGACCTGTTATCTGTCACAGAAGTTTCTGGCTGGGTGCTTGTCATCTCCCAGCATGATGCAAATGTGGGCAATGGGCATCCATGCTCACCCATTCCTGATCTTCAGTTATTTGTTTTCTACCTAAAATGCCTGGGTGCAACATCGCTCACAAACAATACCTTCTGAGGTTGATTTGGCTCCCTTGCAAAAAGCAATTTCCCGCAACCTTCACATACACTAAAGAATCCTATGCTCTACAACACTGTTTTATTTGTCTGAGCTGCCTCTTGGAAAGCCACACTGTAATTTAGGAGATTGTTCAGTACTGTGCTGTTCCTGTGCTCTCTCCTCACTCCCAGTAATAATGATGCCACCTCTGGATAGTGAATCATTATAAATTGCAAGTACATAATGATCCCTAATGATGAGGCCTTCTTAACTAAGGTTTGGAGTTTTTCTAATAGCTTTCTTCCTTGGATGGGTACATAGTATTTTAGCCTTTTTTCAGTAAACAATACTTTTTTGGTTGTTATAAATCCATCAGGGCAAGTAAAGACTTGTCATTTTTGCAAAATATGAAAAATGCACAGAGCAGCAAAGACATAATGACAAATAGGGGGTTATGATTCTTTTATGTGCACGGCTGGCAGGAAACCTGCAAAACTGTTCTCTATTCCCATCCCTCCCACAGCACAGACCGTCATGTATTACCTGAACTATATTGCATAAATAAAAATACTGACAAATGCCTGCCTTGATAAGGACTCCACAATGGAAATAGTACATCGAAAAACATACAGCTGGACTGCTCAACTGGTATGGGGTCAGGACAGATAGGATGAATCAGGAAGCCTAAAGAAATGGAGAGAAGTATCTAGCGATGTTTGGGACTTCCCTCCCCAGACAGGCTAGGGCAGAAGTGGGCAAAATATGGCATGTGGGCCAGATACAGCCCACCAACCCATTCTATGTGAGTCGTGGGGCCCCTAAAAAAAAATTAAAGTCAGAATGATTTTGGGAGACTGCTAATCTATTCCCAAACAAACAAGGTTCAGATTACTTTGGATAAGCACTTGAACTTGTTAACAGTCGTCATATCTCTGAACCCTAGAGATGCTTCCTTCCCATTAGATGATGGATTTTAAGTTCTCTGGGGACTGGAGTGAAGCCACCAACACACCTCTACATCATCAGTCATAAAATGGCAGATTTTCATGTATTATTAATTTGGCTTCAATTTTAACCACTCACACACAGTTGAAAGGTGGTATATTATATTCCAAAGCTTCTGGGCAGTCCATTCTTCCATATCACAAAAGAATAACTTTGGCACTCAGCAAAAACCAAAACTGGAGTCTAATTCTAGTGAAATTAGTTCATTGCTATTAGCATGTATTAGCATCCCATTTGTCAACCATTTGTTGAATTTCTGAAATGAAGAGAAATTAGAGTTGTGATTTCCTGCATTGTGGCCCAGATTAAAAAGAAAACAATATAGGTTTGCATTGCCCCAAAGGAAACAACTCAAGACCTTATTCTGCTTTCATTTTTCCTGGTGTAAATTAACTATTTCCTTGATGTCTGCATAAATGCAAAACCAGGGAATCAGAGCCGGGGGGCCCTGAGGAAGCTCCCTGCCAGCCCCAGGAGCAGCACGAGTTGCCTAATGAGGCCACTAGGGATGACACGACCTGGCAGGGATCCAGCCCAGGGCACAGGAAGCCTAGGGAGGCTGCAGGAGCTTCCGGAGCAGAAAAGCGGTTGTGGGTCAGATTCGGCTCCTGGCACAGCCTCCCCACTCATCCCGGGGCGGAGGGGGGTGAGCTGCCAGCAGGCTGCTGGACCCCTGCAGGACAAGGGGGGCCGGGCTTCCCCCCTGTGGTGTGGTGGTGGCATGTGCCAGGGCCACCTGTGGCAGGGGTGGGGGGTGGCAGCTGGGTCGTTGCCATCCCAAGCCTCAGGCAGAGGATGCAACTTCCACACCACCTCCCTGAGCTTTCTGCACCCCAGGCTGTGTCCCTGCTGGGTCGTGCCACCCCCAGCAGCCTCGGGCATCCCCACGTGCTACCCCCTGGGATGGCCAGGAGGTTCCCTAGGGTCTCTGGAAGCTGCAGGAGGTTCCAGAGCAGAAAAGCGGCTGCAGCTCCACTGCAGCTCCTGGCGCAGCCTCCCCACCCATCTCGGAGCTGGGGAGTAAGCTGCCAGTGGGCTGCTGGGCCCTTGTGGGGCGGGGCTTCCCCCCCAAGGTGGCGGCACCTGCCAGGACGGCCTGTGGGGAGAGGGCAGCTGAGCCACTGCCGCCCCAAGCTTCAGGTGTGGGATGTAACTTACACACCGCCTCCCTGCACTTCCTGTGCCCCATTCTGTGTCCCTGCCAGCTCATGCCAGCCCCAACGGCTCCAAGAGCTGCCCCTGCTGCCCCCCAGACCCAACAGGCCCTTCCACAGCAGCCCCCAGCCTCCTGGCAGTGGCAGGAGCCAACAAAGTGCTGCCCCAAGGGGCCCTTGCTGTCCCCTTGGGGCAGCAAGGGCCTGGCTGGCTCCCCCCACAGCCAGCCCCAGGGCACGGCACCACATTGAGGGGGAAGGTCCAGGCCCTCCTGCACACCAGGGGCCCAGTGGCTGACCAGCAGTTTTCCCCCTGTCCCTGGGATAGGTGGGGAGGCTCCACCAGGACCAGGATTAGGCCCACAGATGCTTTTGCATTCTGGAGGCTCCTGCGGTTGCCAGGAACTGGGGGGCCATCCAGGAAGGGCCTGGCTGTCCTGGGGGACAGGGCAGGGGTGCAGCTGAGGCCACTGGGGGCAGAAAAAGCCTCTGGGGACCCATCACAGGGCACTGAAAGCCCAGGAAGGCTCCCCCAAAGTTGGATCTGAGTGGCTGCACCAGCTCGCTCAGGCTCTTGGCTATTACAGAGCGGGGGTGGGTGCTGACTGGCTTAGTGGTGAGTGTGCAGGTCACTCCTATGCACACCTCACATAGCTTCAAATCCTTCCTGAAAACCCCACAACCACACCCTCCTCCACACACAATCACACATCTCACACATATCATACCTGCACACACATACCCACAGCTCCCCACAAACCCCACATCCACATATACCCCCCACACTATACAAGAGTAAGACTGCATTTTGAGCTATTATGCAATCACTTCTACATATAAAGCAAAAACACACACATATCAGGACAAAAATATATTTTTTTAAATTGAATTAAAATATAATATTGAGTATTTGACTGAGTATTTGATAATAATTATAAATGTACTCAAATATTGTAAATTAACAACCACTTCCCTGATGTTTGCATAAATGCAAAACCAGGGAATTAGAGCCCAGGGGCCCTGAAGAACTGGGGCCCTGAAGAACTGTAATCAATAATTTACAGTATTTGAGTACATAATGTGGGGAGGGTTTCTGGTTCTAAGATAGCAAACCCGCTTCCCCAAAGGAGTACTTCCAGGAGCAAGGGGAGGGACTTCCGATGGCAAGGGTCAGAGGCAGGAGCGGGACTTCCAGTCCCAAGATGGTGACTAGAGATGGGGCACCTGTCAAGAGGTGGGGCTACCCATGCAGCCGTCGACAGCTTGCCAAAACTTGATAGGCAGACCTCTGACTGAAATAACTGCCCTCCGCTGCTGGGCTAGGGAGATCAACACTTGTGCTTTGGTAGGAAAATACACAACACAGCAGCCTAAGGCAGTTGGAGAACAAGGGTAAAGAGGGAGGGAAAAATGCACCTGCTACTAACAGGAAGAAAGATATGGTGTAGCTTAAATAGTATTTTGGCAAACACGTAAACTGTCTGTCTTGGCCAAGCAAATTCCCAAAGTCTTTTGGGGTATATTTATCATTCTTGTATACACTTCAAGCAGAACAAGCATCTCTTTTCTGCATACTTCAACCTCCTCCCAAATGTAGATCTTTGAAATGGGCACAAGGGAGAGCATGCTAGCTGCTTAAGCCAATGGACCTTATCTGTGCATGAAACATAGGATCTAACCCAGATTTCCTGGGATAGAGCTAACAACAAATGACAACATCAGGATGTAACCAAAGGATTAGCTACCATTATACTAAGTAAGAAATGTTGTCACTCTTCTTAAACAAGGAGGTAACCATGTCACGAGCTAAGAGCTGAGTCAGTGATACCTTGGTGCTGTACTAACCCAGGCAAGGTTTATACTGAACTTCTTAAACTGAAGTTCATGGTCAGGGCAAGAACCTGATCTATTTCTCTATAGGTCGACTTGAATGAACATATTCTCTTTTTGTGACTATTAATAAGACTGTAATATTTGTACACACCTACAAAAATCAAATACACTGTCGGAAATACAATTGTACTCAATGAGACTTGAAATTAACCTTCAGGGTATTTTCCATGAAGGGTCCTTTCTGAATTTTACCTTTCTAGCAGCAGGACATTTTCTCCCAAGCAATTTACAAAGGATAGAGGTGGTTTGTGGAGATACCTCCAGTGATTATCAATCCCTAGTACTTAGAGCATCCATAAACTCATTATAAACCGAATTTTACTTAAATAGCAAATGTTGTTCTCATGGGAAGTGGGGGGAGGTTATCTAAACAATGGCTTTAGACCCATGGGTCTCTTAATACCCTCTCTCAAAAGACTACTTAAAATGCAACAGAGTACAATAAACTCACTATGGCAACACTGCAAAAAAGACCTAACAAACAGTCTTTGGGAACAATCCCTCCAGTTAAATGGAAATGGACTGCAACAAATTAAAAAGACTGGGACACCAATACCACCAAGAACAAGCTCTAGAAGACAATCTGCAGTTTAGCCTAGCTTATCTCACTTTAAGGCAAGGGACAGAAATTACACATAAACCAGTATAAGTGATTGGAAAACAGTATCTGGAACACAACAGGGCTAGGGACAGAAGTTACACATAAACTGATTTAAGTGATCAGAAACTGGTTTAAACCTGTAACAGAACAGAAGCTCAGTGCACAAAAACTGGTTTCAAAATGGCCAATACTGGTTTAAGATAAAATTGGTTGAACATAGGACCAGACATAACGGATTTAGGCCAAACCGGTTTATGGAACTTCTGTCCAAGACCCCTTCAGGGCTGGCCCTGCCCCTCTGTTCCCTAGCCAGAGCAGTGAGGGCTGATTGACAAGGGTGTGGGGGTGGGAAACCCGGCTGAAATAGCCCGGTTTTTCTGGCGGGGGTGCAGCAGCCCCAGCCAGACTTTTCCTGCTGGAGTTGAGGTGGCAGGAGTCATGGGCCAGCATGCTCAGGGGGAGGGAGGAGGATTAAATCCCCCTGCCTCCCCTCTTCCACCCATATGGGACCCCAGCCGCATCTTCCTGGCTTTCCCCCTTGCTCACTGCTCCAGTGGTGGGGGAAGGAGGGGCCTGGCCAGAGTTAGCCCAGGCAGCACCTCAGGCTGCTACACAGACCACCTCTGGCCATGTCCCTGCCACGCAAGTGGCCAGCAGGGCTGAAAGCAGGGCAGACCCCAGCTGGGGTCTCCATGCCCATGGGAGAGAGGGGAGACAGAGGAGTTTAACCCCCTTCCCTGCCTCCCTTCATGCCTTCACCTGAGGTGCTTCCTTGTCTGGCCATGTTTCCCCCACTCCACCAGAGACAAACCTGGCAAGTGCTGCTTCCCCCTTCCTCCTCCAGGCACAACCCAGCTAGGGTCCCTGTAGGCCAGGGTGGGAGTTTAAACCCTGCCACAATCATACTCAGTGGCCTGCCAGGGCCTGGCCATGCCTCCCGCACCCACAGGTCAGCTTCCCTCCAGCCTTGCAGTTGCTGCTGAAGGGAAGGGGGGCTCACTCTAGCACACCCCGGCTTCTAGCCTGAGCCACTGCAGGCATGTAGCTGCATTTCCAGAATCAAAAGTGAATGTCTTTTCACTTGACAATTGGTTCAATCTATGTAGGTTAGCTTAACCTCCAAAGATTGAATCAATTCAGGCTTGGGCTTTTGGAATTTCTGTACTTAGCCCAGACATTTAGTGCACATTACATTCAAAATGACTGAAACTAGTTTAAGATAAACCTGGTTGGATGCATTATCAGACTTAACTGATTTAGGTTAAATTGGTTTATTGAAGTTCTGTCCCAAATTCCCTCCAGATTCAAGTTAACTCACATTCCCACAGCATCCCAGGATGCTTTGCACCTCCCCCACAACCTCCCCCTTGCAGGGTGGATGGACTATCCTTGGCTCAAACTGTCTGCTCCATCTGAGCATGGAGGCATACTCTAGACCCATGCTTCTGGCCTGGGCCACTGCAGGCATGCGGCTGCATTTCCAGTGTCATAACCCAAAGGTTTGATTTTGTGTGTGCTTCAGCACTAGAATTATACTCGCTAAATTGCAGCTTCGTTGCACGGTGGAGTTTTCTGCTGCAGAGGAGAACCCCGGTGCAAGGGATTCTTTTGCAGAGTGCATTGCTCAAGTTGCAAGAGAAATGCACAGTGCAAAAGAGTCCCCGCCACCAGTATGCAAATTCGTTCCCCGTGATTGGCTAGTGCTAAATTATTCACACGTGGCGGCTAGCGATTGGCCCGTTAGCCGTATAAGAGGCTTGAGCGGTTTCCGCCCAAGCCGAAGAGGACTCCACATCCATCTCGTGGGGACTCTGGGTACACGGCAGGGTAACAGAAACCCTGTGTGAGATTCAGAGGAGTTTGGCGACCTGATCCATCGCCCACCTCTTCCCGTCTTCGAGCGATAATTTTATAAGACGTATCTACGAAGTTTCTATTTCGGTGGTGCGCTTGTCCAGGGCATCCGGAGCTCTGTTTCCGTAGAGCCTAGCAAACTCCACGTGATTGTTCGTGTCATTTTGTCTGTAACTGCAACTCAAGCAAGTTTTCCAGCCTGCACCGCAACCATCTTCGGTGTAAGTAAACAATCTTTAAATCTACCATTACGAGTCCGTGCCTAATTCTAGTGTGTCGCCCGTTCTCTCTGACCCCGCATGCCCGGGCTGCTGGCCACAGCCCGCGCAGAGCACAAAAAAGGGCCCGGCTCGTGCCCGGCCCGCACATCCAGAACCAAAACTGAATGTCTGTTCACTTGCTTATCAGTTTAATCTATGCAGCTTAGACTAACCTGCACAAATTGAATCGATTCAGCTTTGGGCTTTTTGACTATCCATACTTAGCCTAAATGACAGTTACCATGATTATACTCATGTTCTATTACTAGTGTGGGGTAGCCCTAAATTGTGCTAATGTTTTTCAGTCTTAGCATGAGATAGGTTCTTTCATGAAGAGTCTGCAAGCTAAGTGGGAAACTCACTTACACTGAGCCAGATCACACTGGACTGTCTACGCTGGTAAAGCTCCCTCCAAGGTAGAGCAAAGTGTGACGATGGATTGAACAGCAACACAGACTCCACAGCCAGTACAATGGCTTCAGGGTGGTTACTGTTAGGAGTAGCTGTCATTGTTGTGTAATGATGTAGGGCATGTGTACATACACCAAAGACCATCGACTATTTTAGTGGGGTTTAGAAAAGACTATGGCTGGTAGAAAGTAAGAAAATCACTACCACTATATAGAAAGAAGCCTGTTAAGCAAGCAAATGTCATCTTTGACGTTCCTCTGAGCTCCATCTGAATAGAATACAAACACAGAGAGGGGGAACACAATTGTTGAAAGAGGTAGTGTCCATGAGAGCCTTGTTTTCAAGTGCTCAGCACTGCACAGCTCCAGCAGAGAGCAGTAACAATCCTATGTCTAGTATTATACCTTTCCTCTGCAATAACAGAAGTGCGGCAGAGAGTGGCCAACTCAGCTACCACCACACACAGCAAAGCATCTGACTAGTCTTTACAACTGTCTACTTGTTGTATCTGTATATCTGTCATAATTCTTTGAGGCAAGAATTAGAGGCGTATCTCCTTGGTTTGTTTGTGCATGTGCATTTATGTGCATGTACATGTGTGGGCGTGTGTACATGCATGTGCAAAAAAAGAAACCGGGGGGGGGAGGAGGAATTAATAAACATCTGTCCTCACTGGTCATTCTCCGTGGATGCTGTTCAAGGTAGTGTCTGGAAAGAAGAATTTGAACTGCTTCATCTGAAATCCTGTTTTTCCTTGTGCACACACTGAACTCAAAAGGTAGATGATTTGTCAGTATTTGGACAACCTGGAATGCTTGCCTTTAACAGACTAAAGAGTGATGACTGAAGAGGTGTCTTTGTGATTCCTCCAGCAAAACACAAGTGGCTCAAGGAAGCATATGAAAATATAAAGGATCTATAAAGGCTTCATTGTCCTGGTAGTGGACAGAGTTATAGCATGAGAAATCATCCTTTTCCTTCCTAAAAGGAAGAAGGAAGGAGAGTTATGTTTTCCCTTCAGTGCGTGTGATAAGAAGCCAAAAACAAGTGGTAGCACTTAGAGAAATCAAACAGGCTTCTCTAAGGCTGAGGTTAAGGAATCCTCAGAGATGCTTGAACTATAGAGCTGAATTGAGCACTACTGAGAGAGAGGGTACAAAAAAGGGACTGCAGTGCTAAATGTTCACTTTGATAACTCAGAATTTGTAAGTCAATGAGCTAAAATGAGTCAGAGTGACAACATAGATGTATTATATATACATATATAGCTATTACAGCCAAAAAAAAGAAAAGAAAAAAGTAAAATGCAAACGTCTGATTTCTTAGGTTTAGTAGAACAGTCCTTAAGCAACGCTATAACACTGAAAAGCTCATATTTCCTTAAAGAAGACTGAGGGAACAAAATATTGGACAACCATTTCTCATGAATCATTCTTTGCCCAGTCAGTTATAAAGATGATATGCAAACAGATGCATGAAAACACCATTAGCTTTAAACTAACATGCTGAATGCCCCAAAGAACAAGGCAAGGGAGGGGCAGTAAGCACATTATTAATATTAAAAGACTCTATTCACTTCTTTTGTACACTGGGTTATATTAGGGGGATTCTGTACCTGTGGATGGATGTTTCCTTATGTAAGCAAGAGGGAAGTGCGTCTTTCCCTCTTTTTTCTTTAAGCCCCATTGCAGTCTTCATTCAATAGTTCCTGCTTCTCACATTGTGACAGTATGCGGCACATTAGTACAAGGATACCCACCATTAAAGTGCATGGCAATTCTATGCTAACCTAGGAAAGATGAAAGGGCATTTTTTTTTTTTTTTCCCCCTGGACAAACATTTTGGGGAAGGGAGAGGGGAGCTAGAAAGAATTTGGGGTCTATGCTTTACAACGCTTTCAGCATGAAACAAGGATATCCACAAAATTAGAAACTTCTATGACATGCACAAATTTAGCAGAACTGACATCTCCTGAACTTTTATGGTGACTTCAATACTATATGGCATAATGAGTTATTACATGGAGTGGGAAAGCTGGCAAGTCTGGAATTCAGAAGACAATATAAGTTTAACATTAATATCCTGAATATACCTTCCAGCCTTGTTGCTGGGGCGTTTTTCATATTGGTCCACATTTCATTAGATTTTATTATGTTATTTTCAGATCAAATTTCACAATCACCCACCGATAATTTATGATAGGCACCCACAGCTCTGTTGCTAGGTGGCTTATCATTTGAGCTGTCATTTATTAGAAGATGAGATATTTTCCCCCTTACAATCAAGCATGATGCAGTGGGAGGGGAGGGTGGGGGCAGGCAACTTCTGTGGCTCTGGCCCCAACCTGGGGTTGGGGCTGGAGCTAGAGCCAGAGCCACAACTGCTACCTGTCCCCCTGCTGCCACCACATGCCCTGCCACTCTTCCCTCGCCCCCCACACCACTTCTCCCTCTCTCTCCCTCTGCTGCACTCCTCCTTACCTTTGCTCTGCACCCACAGGCTCCATCCCTGCTGCAGCCTGGCTCCAGCCCAGTCCCACAGCAGTGGTGGCATGGAACCAGCACTGCTGCAGCCCA
The DNA here is from genome assembly GCF_000455745.1 of Alligator sinensis. Lineage (NCBI taxonomy): Eukaryota > Metazoa > Chordata > Crocodylia > Alligatoridae > Alligator > Alligator sinensis. Next base: position 397,058 of record NW_005842997.1, on the reverse strand, counting down.
GCCCCATAGCAGCTTTGCTAGCTCCATGCCGCTGCTGCTATGGGGCTGGGCTGCAGCCATGTACCTATCAATAAAACAGACAATACGAAATATGAAACAACCAATCACTATTAAAGGAAGGTCTGCAAAAAGAACAAAGACGTCATCTCACTTTTGCCTCATTTTAATATTCCCCATTCACAGAACCAACTAGCTCTAGGACCACTCTTTAGCAGCCAGAATTCTCAGCAAAATCAGTGCTTTTTTCCTGCTGTGGGAGAAACAACGGCCTTCAGGAACAAGTTCCAAATATCTCCAGTTAGACATCCTAACAAATGTCCCTGGCCAGAAGAGAGCTTCTTTTATATTTCTTGTTCTACTAATGCAGTCTAAAGACTCATTTTCCACCACTTCGGTTCGATTTTGTTGCTAAGTGACTCCCTGCATAAGCAGTTCGGTTGAGTACCTGATGGAGTCAATGGGAATTTTTCTTCCATTAACTTTAGCAGTACTTGAATCAGACCTTGAAACTGGTGAGAAGTTTTGCCAGCTAGGGAAGAAATATAAAGCTCCAAGTATGTGGTCTTATATAGCCTTTTCTTTCGGGTATGTTTTATCATCCAAAAATGTGACGCAAACTGAAACAGCCCCTACAAACTGCACATTAAGCCATAATCTCCAGAGTTGTTCTTCATTTCAGGCAACCTAGAGGGAACAAGACACATCTCCCTTTTTGATCTAGTTTCCTTTCTTTTACACTTTGGCCTGAATATTTGGTGACCAGCTGGCACTTGTTAAAACGTTGGCACTTTTACTTTATTACACAGACATAATGATTTTAAAACTGATATGCTGCAGCATTTCTCTTCAAAGTCCCATGTCCATTGCAGGAGTATGATTTTAAGTAATATCATGAGTAAATAAACATTTTTTTTTTAAATCAACTCTTAGAGGAAATAAAATTTAATTTTGCTCCCAGATAAAAGGTCAAGGGTCATCCTAAATCCAGCATCTTAGAAGTCTACTGTGACTGGCTACCTACTTTTGTAGCCAATGGTATACACTGGAACAATACTGCCAGCAGCTCTTGTTAGAAATGTTCCTTCCTCCAAAGTTTCATCAACAGTGAACATTTTGCTTTCACCTTTGAAACCCTTTCTTCACAAACACAATCTGGTCATCCTTTTATAAATCATTAAGATGTATACCGGCCATCTAATCAAAAACTCCTTCGGTGAACTTTTTCAATGGAAACTGAAATATCCACAAAGTCCCTTCTGTATACCATTCTCTTAAATTTTTGTGATTGTAAAAATATACACTTGACCAGAGGCACCCAATTTTACGCACACTAATGTGCAGTAGCAAAAGTGCATTAATGAATGTGTACACACGCTCACTGGTTACCACCCGACTCCACACGTAATCCCACTGAAGTCAGTGCATCCAAAGCCAGGTTCTACTCAGCATCTGGGCCACTGAAATCAAAACTACAAGGCCTTTTATTAGCTGTATTTGTTAGCATGGCTAAAATAGTTGTTTACAAGGTAGCTGCACTTTAAAATGGCAGGAAAATGGTGGGTTTAGGTCAGATTTTTAAGGCAGATGTTTTAACCTAGCATGTGAAATCCAGGCTCCGCTTAAGTCAATGCGAGTTTCAGAACCGATTTAAATTGCTCTACACAGGTTCACATATGTGGGGCAATTACAGATGTGCCCCTGAGCACTGTGTCGGATGCTTCTAGGTTGTCGGAGGCAGCTGCTGGTGCTTTGAAGCTCTCCAGTGGAATGCATACTATAAAATATGAAGCCGGGCAGCAGCTGTCCCTGCACAGATCTTTCCATCTAGAAGAGCTATTCTTTTCTATTAACAGCTATGAGCAGCTTTTAGAATTTCAATGAACACACATTTATTATACTTTTATTGGACTGGGGCAGTGCTGCATGTACTGCACAGGCAATTCCTCTGCTCTTCAGGAAACAGGTACTGAAGGGAGGAATACATACATAAATTCAGAAGCCTCTTGCTTTGTCATTTAGGTTTTTGCTTAAATCCTTCTAAAGACTTGCGCTTTTTCAGAGATGAGCACTTTCAAAGCGAGTTGCCTGCACACTTCTTGGGTTAGATGAATATTTGACTATCAAATATTTTGAACAGTTCCACTTCATTCGGATGCTGTATCTGTACCAATAGCTTTAGTTCATCGTGGTAAAGCAATTTGTTGAGTCATGCTCTTTTTCCCTCTACATGCAGTTTCAATTCCCGAGATAGTGTCAGTTCTCAATTCGTTAATCCATATTTAATTTCTAAATCACAAAACACCATGGTTTAAAGATAAGCTTTTAAAATGTCCTCCTACACAGTCTTTCCTGCTGTCTCCTAGGATATCACTGATAGCATGTGAAAATCATATGCTTCAAATATTAATAAGGCGGCTGAAACCTGGGAGAATCTCAGCCAGGTGACTACAGTATACAGATGTGATTTAAATTGAACACACATGCCTTTAAAAACTTCCTATTCATACTCTTGTAGCACAAGTGCTAGGAACCAGGGTTATTAAAGGCAGGCTGAAACTTGCCAGCATTAGCTGTAGATGAATAAGGAAAGAAACCTACATGACCCAAATCAAGGAGATCTGGAATCAGCTTTATTTTACCCCTCTAAAGTATGAAGCATCTGCTCAGCTGTTTTCCCAGAATTCACAGGAAAAACATCCATGAATGACCCAGAAATTCAGCTCCTTAAGTTTGCAGGCCTTTCAGAAGATGCAGGAATTTTAAGAGCCATTTCATTTCATCTTCACGAGATGACAAGAGTAAGAGAGATGTGCAACAGGACACAGCACCTTTTATCTCATTCAAATCCAGCCCAGGAAGGTATGGACTGAAACTGCTTAAAGAACAGAAAACATTTATCACCGAATCATTTTTGATGGTTTGTTTTCAATAAACATTCATTTGGCTGGCAGTTCCCTGAGCACCCCAAGTAGTGACCGATATTGCCATCTGATAAGGATAGCTTGTCAGTCATTGGGGCGATCTCATGAACCGGTGATCGCAGTCTCTTTGAGTGGACAGTATTGGTATGATAAGGCCCACTGGAGCTCCTTTGACAGTCAAAGTGATTAAATGAATGCAACAGTAATCTGGACTCACTGTAAACCTCCTTTTCATTGCCACAGATCAGTGAAACGCAAGTCTGAAATGTAACTTGAATGGAATCCACCTTCCACATGTCTGTTCTTCCCCAAGTGGCTCAGCACAGCATGAACAAGGAGACTCCGCTTTAGCTATGGTCTCTGTGGGCATGTTCAGACAAGCATGCACAGGCATTTCCCTGGGGACAACTAGTGGCACGTATTTGTGCCACTGCTAGTTGTCCCCAGGGAACACCCCTGCACATGCGCTCTGGCACGCAGCAAGTTACACCAAATGGGGTAGGGAAGGCTTAGGCCAGCACCTGGAGCATTGAGGGTGCCACAAAGCACACATGTGCACTTGTGTGGACACGGCCCATATGTCTTGATTAGGAATGAGGGACAGGTGTTTGGAATCTTCCCCTTTCTGCCCCTGCTATATCACTTCTGTGATCAACTAAAATCCTCTGCCCTCCTCTGCTGCCAGCCAGGAACCCATTAAGAGACTGCATTTACTTAAAAACGTGCTAGGAAGTAAAAAGGAATGTATCCTCATAAATTTTTCAAAGGATGTCATGAGGGGTATAAGAACAAGCTCTTTCTCTGATTGTTGAGTTGCTGTGCTTGAACATTGAAATAGCTATTCTTGAAGCTATAAACAAGTGAATATTTTAATAAACCTGTAAAGACAACTCTGATTTGTTATGCCAGTAAAATATTCATGTAAAAAAAGAAAACCATTTTGATAAGAAATTTTGATTACTTGGTGCTTTCCCAAATCCTATAATTCTTTTATAAATCCTGGTAACAGACTTGGAAGAGTGTCTCCAGTCTTAAATTTCCTAAATTTAATCATAATCTTGTAGGATATGTTTTACTGTTGTTATTAAAATACTATTGACGAGGATGTAAGCAACAAAGCTTCACTTGTTAACTGCTAATTGATTTGGGTCTCTAATCTATATTTTTTTTTTAGTGGTAAGGTTCATAATCACTAAATATCTAAAATTATTTTCAAAATGTTAAAAAAAATTACAATTCTGCTCTTTGTTAAAGATGGCATAGATTTTTGTTTGCTTGTTTGTTTTTTTAGATTTTAGCTGTTAATTCCAAGGTCAGTGTAGGTATCTGTGGGTACATCTACACGTGTCCCTACATTGCCATTGCTATCATTTTACAGATAAGAAATGAGACAGGAAGAAACTAAGTCACTTGCCAAGGTCACAAGAGAAGTTGAATCTCAAATCCCAAACTAGTGCCTTAGCTATAAGGTCTTGCATCTTCACAATGCCATAGCATAATATCAGTCTGGATAAATATTATAAACGTTATTGTCACCACTGTCACCTCCTGAGCATGCACACACACACACACACACACACACACCATGATTGCTAGCCCAAGACAAATTTTACTGACAACCACATTTTTTTACTGGCATATGTTTTATAGAATGTAAAAGGAACCCTTCTGCCAGAACCTAGACAAGGGTCAGGTCCAAATGATAGTAACAAAGTTTGGTTGGCAGTAAAATGTTTACAGAATATCAGTAAAAAAAAATTCCTGGGTTGGCAACCCTGCTTGACTTCAGCAATGGTTTTATAGCCTGCTACCCCCACTCCAGAGGTCTCTACACATCACCCTGACCGTACACCACACCATGTCACCCTGTCCAGGGCATCCTCCAGCCTTACCCCCATCCCAGAAAAGACCCCACAAAGAAGGACTGTTTGCCTACCTGCCACCCAGTAGTGTTATAGGGAGATAGAAGGCAGCACCAGCGCCAGCAGCACCACGTGGCTGGGAATTAAGGACTGGCGTTACAGGGAGTTCCACAAGAAATAACTCCCACTTGGTGGCGCTGCTATCTCTGTGTTTCAACATTGCCTCCAGCTGCTTTCCCACCACAGAGCTTCAATCAGCCCCCTTGGCTTCATGTTTTATTTATATAATTTATTTAAAGATCTTACAGACAGGCATGTTTAGAGTCCGTAAATTTACGAATAGCTGGCAACTCTGACACACACACACACACACAATTTCATGGGTGGAGGGGGAGGAAAAGCATTCAGAGCCTGGATAGAAATGACATTCTGTGACATAATTCCAAGCTACCCTCAACCTGAGGATCTCAAGATGAAGGAGACATGGCAGTCAAATGAAGGCTACTCAGTGGCACTCAAGTTCCTTAAAAACTCCATGTCTTTAGTGACCCTGTTGTCATTAATTTGGCACTTTTTCCTTCCACAGACAGAGCACAACATACCCCAAGATGTTTAATGATCTAAAAATTATTTAAACCCCAAACTCTCACTGACACTATTCAGTCAGGGACTCAACCACCTCTGTGGATTTGGACCTATGCCTCTAGCCCCATTCTGAGCCAAAAGGTAACAGAAAACAGGGATAATGTGTAAACCCTGGTCACTGTGACTACTTGAAATCTGCAAAGATGGAGAAGGGCTGGTAGAATTGAATCAATTAACCCACAGCTGTTTTGTATGGCAGAGTGAACAAACCCTGATATGTGGTGACTGAATTTGTAGAAAACTCCAAGCTGCTTGTCTTCCATGAAGGAAGATATCCCCTTGTCCCCCATATTTCCCATACAATTTTAAGGAAATATGGACTACTTTAAGGAAATACATCACTTGATCTAGTGTGCTGCTCTATAGTGTATAGGGCTGCCTAATCAGCCCCAGAGGCAGCTTTATTTCTTTGGTGAATAAAAACAATCTCTAGATATTTGTTGCTTTTGAAGTGCTGGAGGATTGGTCAAGGTAAGTCTCTATTAAAAGGCACTATAAACTCATAGGCCGTGTCCAGATGAATGTGGACGTTTGGTCCTTCGGGGACAAGTAGCAGTGGCGCACCTTGCACCGCAGATACTTGTCCCTGGGGAATGCCCATGCCACACTCACTTTGGCGCATGGCAAGCTACCCCTCGGGTAGTAAGGGAGGCTGAGGCCAGCACAGTGCTGGCTCCAGCAGCCTTACCTGAGGTCCTGGAGGCCTCCTGAAGTTGCAGCTGCAGTGGTCCTGCTGGGCAGAGCTTAGCCGGCAGCCACAGCATGGCTCCATGCGGCCTGGCTCTGCTTTTCAGCAGTGCATGCTGCCTGTGCACGCGCTGCTCCTTGGTTTTTTTCCGTAGATTTTTTTTACCCTTGGAGATCCAGGGGTCAAAAAAACCTGTGGAAAAAAACGCCAAAAACTGGAGCAGTGCATGCATGGGGAGCATGTCCTTGCAGTACAGAGAACACCACAGTGTGCGGTATGTGGAGCTGAAGACGTTTTTGCGGCGCCACATACTGCATGGGTGCGCTCAACTGGATGTGCCCATAATCATCAAAATCCCAGCTCTTCTTCTTTTGCCCCCATCTTTCTAAAAAAAAATGTTAGTTTTCCTTTATTTTTACCTCTTTTTCCTGTAAGTGATAGTTTAGAAACATGCTATACTATATACTTCTGTAGTATAAAAGCACGCAGTTCAAAAGCTTGTCTGTTTATCAGACTAGGTTTGGTGAATATTAATGTAATCTTCATTTCAGGACACCACAAGAGTACTGTAGAAACATTTCAATTCCATAATGAATGTTCCCACAGGCATTCAAAATAGAAAGGTATTATTGTTAAGGTACCTCAGCCAGGAATCCGAGGACAGTTTACAATATACTTAAATATTATTTTATTTATTAAATAAAAACATATTTCCAAAATGCAAACATACACTCCGCTGCTGTTTTAAAAGCAAAAGCTGGAGTAGGCAGAGCGCACAATGAGAGCAGCAACCAGGGATGGCTTTGGGTAAGAATCCTGTCCTTCCTCCCCGACTCTCAGACCCCAGGCTTGGAATTGCCTCTGCACCCAGCCCACAGGATTTGCCTGGGGGTACAAACTCTGCTTGTTATACCAATGCTGAACATCATTACCTCCCTGACCACTTTGTAAAGAACATGATGTTTTCATGAATTTGATGTGGTGTACTGTTAAATGTGGAAAAAACAAAGGCACCCTATGCTGGTTTTCAACAGAGATCTTCCATTAGAATGTCAACTTTCCTTACACCCTGCAGAACCAATATGCAGAAGGAACTTGATTCAAATGGTTATTTCTCTTAAGACAAATAAATGGGATTTTTAAAATGATGCTTCAAATGAATGACTCTAGGCAAGTAAAACAGTGGAGTAGAAGCAACTAAATATATTGCAATGTTTAGTCTCATATTTTTTTAATATCGTCTGATAAAAACATATTTGAAAACCTCATCACATCTCAGTTTTCAAATGTGTCCTTAATATCTCTGTTCAAGTTCATTAAAAAGAACATTTCAGTTCATGATAGCATTCAAATTCAAAACACAAGCTGCTTAAACCCTCTCTTACATATACAGCCACAGTACTAGAAATGCACTTCAAGAAGATAAACAATATCCTTGTTCATACACGATCTATAATACTGATGCCATTTGCACTGCTATGTGTAGCATATGTCAGCATTTTAAATATAAAACCCTTTAAATCTCAGCTATTAAAACTCAATCTCAGCTGAAATGTGCTAAAAGATTGTAAGGGACTTTTCCCTCTTAAATTTGAAGGGCAAAAGAGAATTGAAAAATATTTATACATCAACACAAAGATGCGTGTATACACACGTGCATGCATGCATGCAGATTATGCAGGCAAGTATATATTATATGTTTTGGACTTAAAAAAAAAAAAAGGAATTGCGCACGTAATATGCACATGCAATCTGCATGAATTTGTGCATACAAATGCAGCAATTACCGATAAAACATGAGCAGAAAAGAGTCTAACTAGTCTTTTGCACCCAAACTTATCTCTGCTACACCCATCAATATAACAACTTTGATTAAAAGTTGTGAACACACATTTCTGAAAACATATCAAGCAAGAATGGCAAATGCTTTCATATTATATTAAGTAAATCTTTGCTTTTTATTTCTAAATGATATAACAAGCAAACTTATAGTCTGTGGGTGCATCTACATATGCATTTACATCGCATAAAATTTACTGCGCAGTAAGTGGAAATAGGCCAGCATCTACATGTGCGGACGTTAAAGCGCATTAACATGTGTGTGGTCTGGCTTGAGACTAAAATTAGTCCCAAGTCAGTCCACACACATAGTATTACTGTGCAGTAAGGCATCTACACATGTGTTACTGCACAGTAACTAATAGGCTTGAATTTCAGGAATCAAATTTATGCCCAGGTCAGTGTAAGTCAACATAATTACTGCACAGTATGAGCATGCATGTGTAGATGCATGCCTGTACTGCACGGTAATTTTAGGTTAATGCGCAGTAACTGTGCATGTGTAGACATGTTCAGTATGATTATAAAACTTAACTCAAATGGCTCATACTATCCATGTTGATATAAGGGGAGTTTCATGCAGAAACTACTGGCAGTATATGGTACTGTACATGCCTTTGTTAAAAATGGCATAACAGAATTTATGGGAAAAAGTTGCTTAAAAAAATTACTCAGAATGAGACCTTCTATGTTAAATTTTAGCCCAGCACACGCTTCTACTGCCAAATGCTCCGTGGAAAGAAGGAGAGAAGAGCAGCTAGTTATAAGTATAACAACATTTGCAAAATATGTAAGGCAATTGGAAAAGCAGAAATGAATTTATAATTTAAACTGTGTAAAATTGCTACATTGTAGCTTACATTTCAGACAGCTTCCCATGCAGGTTGTAATTCCCTTATCTACCTGACATGCTGGGGAATAAATGAAAAGGAGGATGACAAGATATACCATCCGACCCTCCTCTAAACTTCCAATCCAAGTGTTACTGCATATAAACCAGAGGGATGAAATAGCAATGGAAAAATTAATCACTTTAACTAAGCCATTTAAAGAGTTAATTCCCCCGGTTTCCCCTACCATCCTGCAAAGTCACCCTGTGGAATTATCTCTATCAGGGAAATTATCACCTACCATTGTACATTTTCATCAGGCAGTACTTCTGCAGAGAAGTGTTCTTATTGGACTTCCTAGAATTCGTCTCTTCCTACCACTGAGTTCCTAACTTCAGTTTGGCATCCTGAGTCTTCATTAGAATCACAGAAAGTTAGGGTTGGAGGGACCTCAGGAGGCCAGCTAGAGTAACCCCCTGCTCAAAGCAGGACCATCTCCAACTAGATCGGGGTGGGCAAAATGCAGCCCGGGGGCTGGATGCGGCCCACCAGGCCACTCAATCCGGCCCGTGGGGCTCCTAAAAATTTTAGAAAATTAATATTTATCTGCCCCTGGCTGCCTGTCATGTGGCCCTTGATGGCTTGCCAAAACTCAGTAAGTGGCCCTCCGCCTGAAATAATTACCCGCCCCTGAACTAGATCATTTCATTTGTCTAACCAGGCCTTAAAAACCTCCAAGGATGGAGATTCCACCACCTCTCTAGGTGGTGAAGTGTAGTATAGTCTCAACCTATTTTCTCTTAAGACAAATTTCCAAATGGGATAACGATTTTAGAGATGGTGTACAGATAAATCAACAGAAGAATATTTCTCTCAATAAAGTCCCCTAAGAGGTCAATACAAAAAAAGAAGTAGGAATAAATTTAGTGGTTCTTAAGGGATAAAAGGAAAATAGTTGTAATTTTAAGCTGAAAAATCAACATCATTTGAATGACTCTTCCTTTCTGTTCCTCCCTGGTTCTCTGAAGATTATCCCCTCTGCTGGTTTGCTAGAAAGGATATTTAAACTGGTAGGAAAACAAAAAGATAAGTTAAAAAATAATTGGAAAGTAAGAGGGAGGAAAGCTATGAACAATGAATGCAATTTAAAGAAAAATGTTTTTAATGTTGTGCCAGGAAGTGTACAATTCAATCACACTCATTCAGCCAGAACACAACAAAGCTTACTGTACCGCAGCATTAAACAGGCTTTGGATCCTGACTGCACTGCAACTTGAGACTTAACTTGGCACATGCCTTCAGAAACATAGCACCTCTCTATTGAATTCAGCTTCAAGTCAATGTAAACTAGCAATTAATGGGGCCGGGGGGGGGGGGAAGCGCTCCCCAAGAACGAAATAAAACCTTCTGCAAGCTCTCAGAAACAAATAATTTTAAAATGGAAGGAAATAACTCACTAATAGTAGAGCCAGCACCTGTATACATTATCATCTGTCTTTCACAGGGGAATACTCATATAAAAGAAAATTAGGATGTATATTAGCCAATGAAGCAAACTAGTTCAATTAAAAGCATCAGACTTTGATCTGTAAGGGATATAAGCATAGGGGGAAATTTCTTTTCAGGGGAAAGTCTCTACAGTCATGTTGTATTTTACTTTTATTTTACTCTTTATTAACATACCACTCTACCACTGAAGCTTTGACAGAACTGCACTTTATGGAGCGCCATATTTTCATACTAACTAAGCCAAGATCTACAAGAGCTATCAATCCTCCTGCTACGGGGCACAAGATATTCGCTAAGTTTAGAAGTTCCCCCACAAAATGACACTGGACAGTGAAAATTATGAAAGGAAAGAATTTATGGCATCTTCCTCTAAATTACATAATACCCAATGCTGGGCCAAATCTGGGTCTTAGTAGCCATGTCTAGATGAAACGCTTAATGCACAGTAGTGAGGCGGTAAAAACTGTGCAGTGTTATTAGGCTACTGTGCCGTAAGCATCTCAAAAATACTGTGTGCCAGTGCTACTGCTCAGTAAATATAGTTACTGCGCATTCAATTAGTATTTAATTAAGGAAGTACTAAACTAAATGCGCAGGAACTACGGTGCATTAATGAACATGTAGACATGCCCAGTGACTGAGAAATCATTCAAATTTACATAGGTGTAAATGAGAACTGATTATAGCTCATTTCTTCCAGGAAACAGACTTAGTTTCTGCAAACGACTCAATGTGGTAGCATTCCCTGAACCTATGTGAAATTCCAGGGTGCTCACTAGGGGTGTGTGAAGCAGGCCCTATTCGATTTGGATTCGACCTGAATCAGGGACAGTGATTCAATTAGTTGATTCGGACCCAGAAGGCACCCCCAGACCGAAAAGGCAACAGTCACCGAGCCCAGAGAATGCGGGAGGGTCCCAGCACGCTCCCCGGGGAACCTGGAAGTGGACTGGAAGTGCTTCTGGTCCACTTCCGGGTCTGCTGCTGAGCACACTGGGGAGCCCCCCACGGTCATGTACGGCGCTCCATGCGCCCCAGCCTTGCAGCACATATGAGCCCCTCCTACTGAGAGGTATTTAAAAAAAAACAGTTAAAGCTGTGTCTATGTCCAGATCTCTGAATCTTTCCAAATCTCTCCAAATCGATTTGGAGAGATTAAAGGGTCCTCTGATTTGATTCGGGGATTCAGCCACCGAATCGGTCCAAATTGAACCAGGGACCAAAGCTTTGCACAGCCCTAGTCCTCACTATATTGAGTGCTATGGGGGTGTCTGTGCCATGCCAGGTGTCCTCCACTCATGCTGGGTACCTCATAAGAAAAGGGCTTAAGTTGTTCTAAGATAGCAATTTCTGCACTCAAAGGTTTGCCTTATAAACCAGAATCTTTTTCTAGCCTCACTTGGATCCAAGTCTCGTTTCCTTTACTACAATGGTCACTGCATACGCTGCTGCTAAAAATGAGATAGTGATGAGATGTCTCTTACTTTCCATGTCAAAAGATCATGTACCAAGGCACATGGAAGGCTCAGTAGGTGGTGAAAAGTGTGAGAGTACAGCTTGTCAGATGATAGCTGTCAGAAAGCTGAAACAGCACACACAACGTGAGAATGCAGTCTGATCATTGTGTAAGCAGTAGCCCGTATCGGAAAAATACAAAAAAGTAATACAAGACAGATTTGGAAATCAGGTGGAGCAACAGATAGCAACATCATACAATGAGTCTAAATTCACAACTCTCTTTTCTTCTGTTTAAAAAAAATCCCCCAAGATTTTTAATCCTACTTTTTGTCCAAGAAGAATCTAGGTAATCATTCCGGACTAATCTCATTGCATATATTTTGCTCTGATATGCATAGATGTGTACGTAAATGTACAAGTACATGCACATCTCCTAATCTTCATTTTTCTTTTCCTGCTGTATTCCTCTTCCTTTCACAAGTACTAAAGCTCCTCCCCTGCAGATAAGCAGCATGTACAATAACATTAAATTAAATCAATCAATAGCACTCTGCAAAGAAAAAAAAATCCCTAACAATGCATGTCAGAAAAGACAGGGTGTATTGAAAACACTGCATGCTCCAGGGAACCTCCAACAATATCAAATGTAATGAGAGCACCCTAAAATTGGAGGACTATTTCTAAATGATGATTCAACCACCCTATTTAGTAAGAAGGTATCATTCTAAACTTTAAGCAGCTTTTATGATAGTATTCATATTTGTTAAGAAAAAATAACAAATTGCCCGATTTATACCTAATTATTATAGCCAGCCAAAGGGTTTGGTGTACAGCAATATGGGTGGACTAGGAAGCAATGGAATTTTGCCCACAAACTAGAGTATTAGTGCAGATAAGCATACATTGCTATTAATATCCATGGGTGCCTGCTGTGTATTTCAGAATTGTACCTAAAGGTCAAGATCAGTGAAACCAATGAGTTTAAGGACCTGCTGGCCAGTCCTCTTCCTATCCCTTTATATACACACAGTTTTATGAGGAAAGACAGACTGCCAAATCAAGTTTCACAGTATCCTGAGGGCCATGATGCTCATCCTAACAGTTTTATTCAGCATTTGAAAAGGAAGAATGATCTTATCCTAGGAGAGTGTATACTTCAACATGGCTTCCTACTGAAGTATGGCTTGATTTGAATGAAACAATTCTCTTCTGGGCTAAAATGGTTCATAGGTCTTTGATCAGGTTTTGACACAGGAATAAAACTTCACTAGTGGGTAAGGGTCCTGAGTCCATCTGCAATTGAAAACTTACAGAAGTAGCAGCATTCACATCGCATGTGAAATCCGTAATTGTATAATTTCATCAAAAAGTTTGATGGTTCCCACTTACATGCTTGAAACCGGACCGATTCCTATTCATAAAGTATACTACTTCAGAAGAAAAAAAATGTAAATTTCTGAAACAGTAACTTAAAACTTTTCCCCACCAAAAATCTATTTCCTTATTAAATGTGAAATGTTAATAGTTGTATTTAAATGAAATTTTCCAATTCATGAAATTCTGAAAAAGAAAAGAAAAAGATGGGGGCTATGAAATGTCTGCAATATTTTTTGTATATACAATTTCATCAAAAACATGTACTATTTTTTTTTTTTTTTTTACAATCACCCCATCAAGTATCAATATCAACAAACAGCTTACAAGACTTAAATCAAATGGAATGCAAAATTCTTATAAATTATGTGGGTACTTTTTGTTCTTTTCTTTTTAAATACTAATATTTGAATTTCACCCAATGTTTAAAGAGTAACTGAAATACTTATTACCTACCAAAAACGGAGTTCAAAGTTCTGTTTCCCCTGCAACAGTTGAAGGCATCACTAAACACCTAAAACAGAGCAAAGAGCTGCACTTGCATATTAAATGTGTAATGAAAAAGAATAAAATTAATCCAAATGTTATGTGTTGTAATCTACAGTGGGCATGTCTACATGAGATGCTATGGTGATGAAGCTCTTTGCTATGGTAATCGCTATGGCCCATCGCTATAGGCACAAACTCTGATGCCAATGCTACATTGCCATAGTGATGAGCTGCTTCGCTATAGTGCATTCCTACGGCAACATAGCTGATAAAAAGTAACCGTGCACCGCCAGGACGGCGCAGTAACAGCTGTTACTATGCTGTCATTTAGTACTTCTTAAAAAAAGTACTAAATGACAGCTCAGTACTAACTATTATTGGGGGTACATGTAGATGCGCCCAGTCTATTTTAATTGCCTTTAAATAAATTCATTTGTCCCAGTTGTATTTGGAAACAACTGCAAAACAAGAAAAATGCAGCTTAGCAATAACAACTATAATGTTCCATGGCAGAGACAATCTTCTTGTTGGGTTTGTATAGTGAAATCATAGTGGTATTCTGGTCCAAGAGCAGGACCCCTTAGTGCAAGACTAATGATGATATTCATTTATTTACTCAATTATACTATTCTGGTATTAATATCTATAAAACTCACACCAGGAAAAAGTATATAAAAACCTTCTAGTGGCTGGTCCACAAAGGGGGTGAAATTTCTGTGATAACTACCCTCCAAAGAAGGTAGTTACTTTAACACCCATAGTAGAGGCTCACATGATTAAGGTTTGGTCTTAGAATTTAGGTAAGGCTATTAGGCTAAAATATTTAAGGTTCAATCCCTGTTAAGTGCTTAAAGTGGGAGGACTAAGCTATGGTAATGAATATTCCCAAACATAAGAGAAAGCCCAACAACTTCTGTGTTGCACTGGCTGTGTAATTTATGGTGCCAGGTGTATTACTACTGCTACTATCACCACCACCAAACTGACTCTGAGGTAGCTGAAGTTAAAAAAAAAAAAATCTTAAAACACTGATACTGCAGCATTAAGGTAATGGTAGCTTTGTTTCTGACTTCAAGTTACTTAATAAGTCCATCTAACAATGTTGCTGAAACAGTCACATCCCATTTTGATTCTTATTCTACTCAAATTTAAGACAAACTGCCTGGCAGGGATAGCTGCATTTTTATTCAGGCAGAGCTGAGGGAGTCAATGAGCTGGGAGGCTCATTAGACTCCTGCTGATCTTTTTACTCCGTAAGTGTTAAAAACCCTTCATCCTTCACTAATCAAGCTGTCCTTTCTTCCACCCTTTTCCTATCTTCTACCATTATCTACTCCTGGTAATGTTTCTCTGCTCACCCCCAGCAGGTCTAATAGAGGTGTGCCCGTACCTAGGAACCGGTACTGGGTGGCTTGATCCTAGGGGATTCATGGGTAGATGCTATGAATAGGGCTTGTTGGGTAGGGCTTGTTTCCCTGAGTAGCAGTGCTGCAAGCAGCTGAAATGAGTCCTCCTCAACTCCAGTTGGTCGTTTCTGTATGTTGGGGGTGGAAGGCAGTGAAGGCCAGCTATGGGCATGCTATGGAGATTGCAGGGGGGCAGTTACATATCTGCTCTCACCTGCCCCACGTTCAGGGACTACAAGGGGTAAAAGGAACTGTCTGATAGGCTATCTGTGGGGAAGAAGCACCTAAGGACTGCGAGGGGCTGGATTGAGGGGTCATGGACACCAAAGGACCTTTGTGGGGCCGTGGGGTAGAGTATAGTGAAGAGGGGATAGAGCATTATGGGGTGAGGGTAGGGTTACCATACATCCAGGTTTTCCCAGACATGTCCTCTTTTTTAGCCCGCTGTGCTGCGTCCGGGTAGGTTTTTAAAATAAGAGCAAATGTCCGGGTTTTCTGCTGTCCCAGACTGGCTACTTTCTGCTGGGAGCAGTGGGCAATGGGACTGGGTGTTGCAGTGTTGCACGCTCCCCATGCAGCCTTTGCCATCCAGGTAGAACAGAGAGAGAGAATGCGAGTGTGGGTGTGCGCACAATGCAGGAGCTACGTGGGCAGCAGGGCTGGGAGGCAGGGCAGGGGGCTGCAGGTCGGGAGTGAGGGGCACCAGCAGGGCTAGGGTCAGTGGGTCTGGAGTGAGGGGCAGCAGCAGGGCTGGGGGATGTGGCTTCTCAGTGAGTGGCAGCAGAATGGGCAGGGGCAGGGCACCAGCATGTCACTACCCCTCCCCATCATATCCCCCCCCCGCCCCCCCAACCGGTGTCCTCTTTTTTGGACCTGGAAATATGGTAACCCTAGGTGAGGGGCTATAAGGGTCAGATGGGGCTTGGGGATGAGAGGGGTAGTAGGAACTGTGGGGCTGTGAGTGGGAGGGGCCTGGGGGTGCAAGGGACTGCAGTGTGGTTTGGGTAGTCAGAGGGGCAGGAGAGGAGACAGTGCAGAGTGAAGGGGATGATGAAGAATCAAGACTACTGAGGTGCAATGGGAACAAACTGGTGCAGGGTGCTCAAGGACATAGTGAAGGAGCAGGATAGGATTCAGTGAGGTATGAGAGAGATGGTGGGGCCTGATGGGGCCTGGAACTGAGCATGGGGGATGTGGGATAACAGGAGAAAGAGTGCAACCAGTTAGCATTTGTGGCAGTAGAAGCAATAACTAAAGGGCAATGAGGGGCACTCAGGGCAATCAGGGCCATGGTAGCATGGCTGGAGATCACCAATATGTTGTGGTGCAGGTAGCAGTTCTGTCCACATCCAGGCTGGGAGGCAACAGCCATATTCCCTTGGCACCAGGTGTCTGTCCCACGCTGGAGGTGTCAGCCAGTGCCCCCACAACTCAGTTAGTTTTCGTAGAATCATAGAAGCAGGGTCAGAAGGGACCTTGTAGATCTTCAAGTCCGACCCCCTGCCTGGGCAAGAAGAAAACTGGGCTCAAATGACCCCAGCCAGGTAGGCATCAAGCCACTTCTTAAAGACCCCCAGGGTGGGAGCCAGCACCACTTCCCTTGGAAGTCGGTTCCAGATCCTAGCCGCCCTGACTGTGAAGTAGTTCTTACGGATGTCTAATCTAAACCTACTCTCTAACAACTTGTGGTCGTTATTCCTTGTTATCCCGGGGGGGCACTAGGGGAAACAAGGTCTCCCCCAAACCCTTCTGGTCCCCCCTAATGAGTTTATAGATGGTCACAAGGTCCCCCCTCTGCCTTCTCTTGTGAACGCTGAATAGGTTCAGGTCCCGTAGCCTCTCACTGTAGGGTCCGTCCTGCTGTCCCCGGATCATGTGGGTAGCCCTCCTCTGGACCCTCTCAATGTTGTCCACATCCCTCTTGAAGTGGGGTGCCCAGAACTGGACACAGTACTCCAGCTGTGGCCTGACCAGTGTCACGTAGAGGGGGAGGATCACCTCCTTGGCCCTACTTGAGATATTTCTGTGGATGCACGGTAAGGTCCGGTTAGCCCTGCCGACCATGACCTCGCACTGTCGGCCCATGTTCATCTTGAAGTCAATTTTTGTTTCTGCTCAGATCTTAAACTAAATAATATAACCTTTGGCCCCTAGTGTATTAGGGGAGGAGTGTTTTCTTTTTATAGAGAAAAAATATACATTGTGTTACGGCATGATGCACCAGGCCATCTTCACCCTCCCTTTTCAAAATCCTAGTTCTGCCCATGAGTCCTGCCAGAGGGTCAGGTTCCAAGAGACAAGACATAACCGAGGGTGAATCAAACAAGAGACCAGGGATGGAGAGGAAGATAGAGGAGGGTAATAAAACAAATGGATTGCTCTAGCATAGAGAGTCTCTGTATACAATTCATAATCATTCAACAACAACAGAAACTGGTATAATGAACTCCATCCTGCACTCTGTTAAGCAAATGAGCTGATCTTTTTTCTATTAGCTATAGCTTTATAGTGATTTCCAAGGGGCAGCTATTTCATCTGCTGCAGAAGAATAGACTGGTTAATGTGGTTTCCCCCCCCCATCCCATTTTTTAAATTAAAATACAGATAGGCATGCAGACATGAAAGTGATGCATATAGCCATACCCTGTTATTTTGCCATTACAGCACAAATTTGACCAGCCAAAAAATATGCAAAATGATAAATTTGAGACAGATTATGTGTCTCATTAGTATGTGCAGTGGTAGCACATTTGTTGCGTCTTATACTTATCATCAGCACATCTCCCCCACATCTCACAACTCATCATCCATTTAAATGAGAGTTATTTTTGACAAGGATAGTCTCCAGGGAATTTTTCTAGTTCTTCTATAGCAGCCAAACACAATGAAATTCTGTGCAGGACTGTACATATAAGCTGGCTTTTCTTCTTATTTGTTTAAAGAACTGAAAGAACCCCTTAGTAGAGCTTGTTTAAGCATTGATGAAGAGGTTTCTCTGGATTAACCAATTCTTCCTATTACATTGTTATAATGTTGTCTGTTTTGCATTAGTCAGGGAGCAATGATGTATGGAAACACTGCGCTAAAGAAATTCAAAAACAATGATAAACAAAGTCATTTCCCTTTGTGGCTGATTTTCATTCATCTGTACCTGCACATAAAAGGGCTATCAAGGAAAGCTATCTGTTAGTTGCCAATTCAGAATGACTTCAGAAAGCAATCCCCAAGCCTCCATGATATATGTCCAATACAACAACCCCCTAATCTCTGCAAATTGTTGGTAAGAACTGCATTAAACCAGCCTGTCATCAATCCTTGTTCTCTGTGTTGTAACTCAACTAGATGTACCACCTATGTATATTTAGAAGAAGCAACTGCAGTAAACTGCTACGGTAAAAGAAGCAAATAACAGGTTGAAAAATTTTACTTGAAGACTGTCAGCATCTGCATTAAACCCTTATTGCAATTATTATCAGAACTGAGATAAAGCTGACAGCAATTCTTGTATTATTCCTTTCAAATTCATTGCCACAGAATTCTGCATTCTTTCTCCAACAACTCTCCAGAAAACCAACAAACAAAAAATAAAATAAAAAAATAACTAACTAACCCCCCCAAAAAGCACTTATGTCATCTCAGGTAGACATTTAAAAAACTTGTCACAAAAACCCCCAAACAAACGGAAAAAAAACCAAACCAAACCAAGCAAGCCGCTGAATAGTTACGATCCAACAGGTTTTTTAAGTCAAACGCAAAACAGGTTGGTGGCCTAGTTCTTTAGTTCTTCAACAACCTCTGTCCCTATTGGCATATAAGATTATAAAATGTATAGTTTAAATAGATTAACGACGTATTGATTATATGTTACAGAGCTCTGGTTGATTTCTTTTGTTTAAGTTTGCCAATTGGAGCTGATATATGTTAAGTTACTGCCTGCCTGCATATCCCAAGAAATTACTCTGTAGGGATCCCTCAGGCTATTTAGAATAATTTTATTAGTTAAGGTGACTATTGCTTGATGCCTATTTTAAGTAGCCATCAGCACTAATTCCTGTGAGGATTTCCTCTTCCTACACCATGTACTGCTCAGCTTCTAGATGAGCCTCATATACTTATGTTTGATTTTTTTAAATGTAGTTTGATTTTAACACTTAAAAAATTTCAGATAATGAAAATAAACTGGCAGCCCCTGATTCAGATAAGCCCCTGATTCAGCAGATAAATTAATGGACACAGACATCGCGCTGTAGCGATATTCCCCCCAGAACAAAGATGAGGCATCTTGATGAGACATTGTTAAGGATTTTGTACTGTTCCTTCCTGTGCTGTATCTGTTTCAGGTCAAAAAGAGAATATTTGGTATTCAAATGTTATCGTCCTGCTAACTTCTACAAACATTGGGTTTCCTTTGAATTTTGTACTAAGAAAAGAAAAAGCTATTCAACAAATGTGACATGCTAGGCCTTTAGCAACAAAAAGAGTGTTGGATATTGTAGCAAGTGTAGGATGCGATTAGAGCAGTATGAAAGGAATGGGATTTTTAAAAATTAAATATCACACTAACTGTGTCATTTCATTCACAAACATTTTGCAAGCAACAGAAAAAAATAACCTGCTTTCCTCTTCCCTGAAAGTTTCCATAAGTTATCCCTTTGTCTACTTCAGGCATGTGATACACACTTTTGCCTGTTCTATGGGAATTGGTATCTATGAAAAGTATGATGAGCTTTCATATTTGAAAGTTAAAAATCGTAATATTTTTGTAGAAAATAAAAACTCTATGTGAAAAAAGAACCTCACAGAGACTTTTGCTTTGAAGTTTGTCTTTTCTTTCTTTTACACACTTGAAAACTTTTTACAGACATTAAAATTCTGCTTTCAGTGAGACCAATGTAAAAATGGATTTGATCCATTATTTCAGATTTAATTGAGGAATGGAGAGGAGCAGAAACTTTCAGATCAAGGCCAAGATCATTCTTTCCGATGACTTTCAAGTACTTTTTTTTGCACAGTTAACAGCCTTGGCAGAAGCTCTCTTTACTTAGGGGTCATTTCATAAAGATTTATGAGACTACAGAAATCTGGCTTTGGTCAATACATTTGTGCAGCGATTAGGTATTTAGAGATGTGATAGGTGGAGTTAACCAATTTCAAAAATCTGTACACCAGCAAAGGTTATTGGTTAGTTATGAAGCACTAAGAAAGAACAGTGCAGAGGATCTTTTAGACGAGGAAGACTCCTTACTATCTGCTAAGCCATTAAAATTCATGAAATTACATTTTAAGAAACCTAAAGCATTTATTCTGTTGTTAAAGTTATTACAAATATTTTTCATCCTAAAAGCATGAATTCCTTTCCTTTTCATTCAAGTATGTGAATATTCTTCAGAGTAATGACACTTGAAGAACCATGTCACTACATAACATTGAGTCCCACAGCTGAAGTGCCAACTGCTTTTTCTTCACAACTTTGGCACTGATGTTCACATCAGAAGAAAATAAAGGATTTACCAAACTTTCATTGCCCACAGTAATTTCATGCATATGAAGCTTCCCTGTAAGTTTAATTATGCAATTATGACATGTAACAAAATATTCAGTAAGAATCGTTTTAAGATGTGTTCTAGCATTTAATTCTGCAAGAACTAAATATCCCTTCAGATAGGACTGATTCTGTTTGGTATGAACAATTAATACCAACTCACAACGCTTTTAGGATAAGCAGAATAGAGTAAGCTACACAGATGGCATTTGATAGAAGCTTTTTCCTACTTTAAGACTTTTCTCTTCCCAAGTCTGAAGGGAATTTGAGAGAGAATGTTCAAGACGAAGGCAATAGTCAGCTTTGGAATGTGATTAAAATCCAAATCCAGGCTGAGTGTGTTGATAATTGCAAAAGCTGTTTATTGAGAATTTGCTCCAGTAGCATGAACACTGTTTCTTTTTCATATGACAAGAGAGAAGAAGATAAAGCACAAAACAAACAAGAAAAGAAAATCATTTCTGTTGCTTCCCTAAGGATAGAAAAGGGCAGCGGGAGCACCCTCTTGACTCTCCTGCTGCTTTTACTTTGACTGCCTGGCATGTTCAAAAAGCACTATATTCTGTACTACAAACATCAAAGGGAATTGTGCCATGGACTTTGAAAGAACCAAGGTTTTGCCTAGTCAGTAATTGTTAAAGGGGGTTATCTACATTAAAAAAGAAGGACAAAAGTGAGTGGCAACTAGTCTCAATAAGGATTTTGGTGTCTTTTATGAGACAAGAATTGTTTAATTTAATCACAGCTTTAGTGTTCTGAAATTCTCCTGACTAGAAGTAGAAAGAATAAGGTAATGATGAAAAAAATTTGGGGGGGGTGCATTTTTTTTGGTGGAGAAACATTACAATAATAGATATATGGAGCAACTACTCTGGTGTCTAGGGGCACATACAGACATTACATTTAGACCAGTCTAAATGAATGTAGATCGATCTAAACCCATAACCATACAGAAGTTTGATGCACATAGACAGATCTAAAAATGGCACAAGCAAGCTAAGATAGACCCGGTGCAAGGTACATTCAATTGAGATCAATTCAGTTTAGACTGATGCATCAAGCTTGTATACTGTTCCCCGATCAATTCAAGTTAGATCACTGTCCTTCAGCATCCCAGCAGGCTTTGCAGCCTTCCCCCCTCCTTTCTTTGCAGAGACGCATGCTAGCACTTGGCCTGCGCTTAGCTGCCCTGGCCAAATGCCCAGCAGGCCCTGCCCCCAGGCTGCCTCAGCACCAAGCAAGCACAGCCCCTCTCCACAGCCCTGCCTCCAGCCACCTCTCAGCCACAGACAAGCATCAGGGGAAAGCAAGACAAATGCATCCACTGCACAAGTCCCTGGACACCCGAGTCCTGGGCCATGCCCCTGGACACCCAAAACCCCATCATGAAGCACTACCGCATTATGTCTACACAAACTCCAACACTGAGCCCCACATTCAGGCGCAGGCCCCCAGACCCTGACCCTGGCATCCATACACCACATCTCAGAGGCCAGAGCAAGGCATCCTGCAACCCAGACCCCAGCAGAGACACCACTCCTCCCAAGAAGGAGCCAGTGCAGGCAGCTCACCTCTGGTAGGTCAGGGTGGCACTGGGACTGGGCCTGCAGAGAGGCAACCCTGTGACCTCTGTGGCTCAGCCACTGCTGGCAGGTACCTGGGGCATGTGCAACTGAGGTGGTCCGAGGGTTTTTGGCTCACAGCTACAAGGTCCTGGAGTACTAGGGCTTGAGGAGGGAGGGGCACTGAGCCAGGGCAAGTAGGCATCTGCTGGAAACCCCTAAAAATTCAAAGTTGTGGGGGTGGCCTGGCCAGTGGAGCCCCAGTCACTTGGGAGCAGGGACCACACCCAGCTGAAGTGAGAGAGAGAGAGAGCCACATACCAGAGTCTACACCTACACACACCCACTCATGGGTGACTGGTGCCTCCTGAGTCTGAGGGGGGCACCTGATCACTGACCGGGGGGCAGGGGTCCCGCAGTGGCTGCTCATCAAGCCAGCAGCAAAACCAGAAGTGCACTTCCACCAGCACTTCCGGTTTTGCAGCTGGCACTTCCAGGGGGTGCACATGCACCCGCATGCACCCCCTACATGTCAATGCACCCACTGTTCCATCCATTCATCCATCTCCTTGCAGCCAAACCCTCATCCACCTGTGGACACTGAGACCTCAGGTACCACGGACCATGGAAGACCCCGTCCCATCCTCCTCCAGTACCCAACCCCAGTCACAGAACTGGAGTCAAGGGGAGATGATGGATCTTGTAGCTATCTGGGGCTAGCAGGAGACCCAGGGCAAGCTTCACAGAGGGCACCACAACAGGGACGTGTTCAAGGGTATGGCCCAACAGATGCAAGCATGGAGCCACCACAGGGACAGGTGCAGTGCCAGGCCAAGACAAAATGGATGAAGATCCAGTGCAAGTGTGTGCATGATGACAATAAAACATCTGAGGACAGAAGACATGGCATACCCTTCTACGAGGAGCTGTCCCACTTCCTTGCCATGGACAGGGTCATTGCTATGGCACCACGGGGGCAGGAGGAGTTGCCAGCAGGGACTCCCACTGCAGTAGGTGTAGCAGGAAGGCCCCAGAATGACAAAACACCTAGGTACCCAGAAGCAAATCCTCAGCTGGCATGCCTCCGGGAATAGTGGTAAAGCTTATCCCTCTAGGCCTGGCCGACTTTCACCAGGAAAATGTCAGGAGCGAAGTACCACTCCTGCAGACACGGCACTGAAACATCTCTCCCATAAGGAAACAATGGGTGGAAAGAGGGAAGGGGCAGTGTTAAAGCTCTGCTGGCATTCCATGAAGTGGTCATTCCCTGCCTGCTCCAGGGTGGTCCAAGTCCCAACAGGACAATGTCCCCACCATACCCTCTGAGGGAGTGTTACAAGTGACCGCTGCAGTTCCTGGAGAAGGACCCAGCCCTTTCCTCTCTGGCAACCCATCCCAGCATTGCTTGAGGGCCTGTTGCCCACCCGCAGCACAGCTGGGACCCTGGTCTCTGTTGTGTCACATGGGAGGGGGGTGAATGGCCAAGACAGGGTACTTACCATAGCTACCCTGCCATCTCTGCATGAGCGTCCAGAAGAGTGCTGGGAGGGTCCAAAATGCCTGCCCTTACACTTCATTTTATCAGCACAACTTGCAACTTCATACAAAGTCTCTGTAGCCATGTCCAGGACAAGTGCAGACATTTGGATCCCCGGGGACAAGTAGCAGCAGCGCACCTTGCACCACAGCTACTTGTATCCAGGGAATGCCCAGGCCACACACGCTTTGGCACATGGAAAGTTACCCCAGGGGTGGTAGGGAAGGCTGGGCCAGCACTGTGCTAGCCCCAGCAACCTTACCTGGGGTCCTTAGGGCCTCCCAGGGCTACAGCATCAGTGATCCTGCCTGGCGGAGCCTGGCTGGCAGCTGCAACGCAGCTCTGGGTGACCCAGCTCTACTTTTCAGCAGTGCATGATGTCCATATGTGTGCTGCTCTGGTTCAAGCTTTTTTCCCCACAGGGATTTTTGACCCCTGTATATCCTTGCAGTGCGGACAACACCTGA
Source organism: Alligator sinensis (assembly GCF_000455745.1). NCBI lineage: Eukaryota > Metazoa > Chordata > Crocodylia > Alligatoridae > Alligator > Alligator sinensis. The sequence goes on along the minus strand of NW_005842997.1, from coordinate 372,929 downwards.
CTGTGCGGTATGTGGTGCTGCAGACGTGTTTATGGCCCCACATAACACACAGCCATGCTCATGTGGACATGCCCTGGGTGTCCCGTCAAATACAGAAACACCACCTGTATGAAGAAGGACTATGTGCAATGGATGCAATGCTGGCCCAAGCACTGCTGCAGGGTGAATGAGAGACATCTGTAGGCAGCACTGAAGAACCCAGAAGGAGATGCTGCAGGCTTTGGTTGCTGCCTCTGAGTGCTGGCCATATACAGCTGACTCCACATGTGGAGTGGGGACATCCTCAGGCTGTGGGATGCCTATGCCTTGGTTGCTGAGGTGCAGGAATGGGGGCTTGAGATGGCCACCTACTGTTTTGAGGAGACAATCCACACCTTAGGGGAGCTGGCAGATTCTTAGCACCAGAAAAAGGTTACAGACAGGCTCCTGGACTGCTTTGCAGCCACCTATGACAGCTCTGACTGGCACCAGTGCTACACCTCCTGCAGACAGCCCATAGCCCCCTCACCTGGGGGGAGAGAATGCCACCCAGTCCCAATGACATGCCATGCCCTGCTCGGGTGAGTCAACCAAGGTGTGACAGGAATGGGGGTCCCACAGGAGTTACCCCTGGATGCCAGATGAGGGGAATAGTCCTCACTGTGGCCTGACTGGGAACAAGAGAAATGGGACATGGGTCCAGGATAGGAGGAGTGTGGGAAGGGAGCTGGTGACCCATAGTCTGGGGAAGCAGAAAGGCCCTGGTGGGCCAGCGTTAGGGAGGAGAGTGGGACCAGGGTGACTAGGGCCTGAGGTCAGGGCCACCCATAACATGGCCCTTCTCCCTGACTCAATCCATGCCCCCCCAGCCCTGGCAGTTGCCCTGCATATGTAAGTTGCCCAAGCAGTTCCAGGACAGTCCCGATCGGGGGTAGGAGCACTTGGAACCAACAGAAGAATGCAGCTCACCAGCCCATAATGCCAGGTTATCACTGGGACAACAGTTGGCAACAGAGACTGCCTGCCCCAGCAGACTCATGGCCCAGGCAGAGGGTCTGGAGGAGGGTCTGGAACTGAGCTTTTAAGGTCCCCATGACCCGCCTCCTGGCCCAGGTCCCACTACGGGAGATGGACAGCCCCTGGGCTTGGTCTGACCATGAGAGGTGGGCTCCTAGGATTGGTCAAGGGTCGCAGGGTCAGGATCCCTACAAAGAGAGGCTGGAACCTGTGGGCAGGGGGCAAAGGGCACAGCCCCTGCTATGGCAATGCCTCCCCCAACCTAGTTAATGCACAGCTTATGAAGCAGTAAAAGAGAATGGACCTTTTAGAAGGGCCTCATAAGCATTTTTCTTTTTCATAAATTTTCTTCAAATAAAGCACAAGGAATAAATAATGTCCAAATATCATGGTTTTAGAGATATACTGGTCTTCGTTCAAAGAAATGGAAACTATATACATAACTTTGAATTGCTATTGCCTTTATGAACATGTTTCTATTTTATTAATAGTACTAGAAAACATTTTCTGCTTGCAAGCTAATTTAAAACATAATCATTTCTATAGAAAGGAATGGCATCTATGTAGGCTAGTTTATAAACAGAACAGTTAGATCTATTGTTCTTGTAGAGTGAGCTCTATTGTCTGTGGTTAGAAATAAAAAAGGTGAGTGGTTAATGCAATTTTTGTTTTCTAAGAAAGTAAAATGCTTGTCATTTGCCAATGCAACTCCGCTTGGGACTAAAATCAATTTCATGAAATGTGTGTTTTTTGCTCCTCTCTCTCAATCTGGATATGACCATACCACACAATGCAAATTGAGGAATGTCACTAACAGGAATCCCATAGCACAAAACAGCATGAAGATAAAGATAATTTTATCTCAGTTTCCTGCCTGCTATCAGAATAAATTAGGCACACAAATTGAAGCAGTGGTAAGGCCTACAGGCATTCACTTGCATCAAAACAAAATACAATTGACAGGTCTAGCAGTTTTGACAATGTCTCTTTAAGTCCCCCCAGATCTCCTTAGGCCTATTAGTTGCTTTCTTCCTTTTTCTTTAAATGCCTCATTTTATTAGGTGTTAAATAGCAATCTGTCTCTTCAAGGAACTTTAGTGTTTCCTTCTTAGCTAGAGTTTTCTACGTTTCTGATAGAGCACTGAGAATCTGCATTCCTTCCTAAATTATCTCCTTGTTCTAAGGACTGTATATCATAAACATCTCCATGATTTTCACCATTTAGTGTTCTAAAGCCGTCACTTAATACATTTGGACAACTTCAGAACGTTTTTAAGATAGCCACAGTCACCTTAATTAAATCATGTTGTATGTGTTTTAAATGTAAGGCAAATTGAGGTAGTGCATCTCAGCCTACCTAGTTCACCTTTATTGCAGGTGCATTTAACAGGTGCTTTTCAAAAGTGGTAATTACTAATTGCTACCACCAGGTGTAGCTATCTCTGTAGTCCAGTATCCGCATGCATTGTGCAGTGTCCAGTGCCCCCTGCCCCTTACTCTACAGAACTACAGCAATGCACAAAAAATCGCACCAAGCTGTGGAACGTCTATTAAATGTTATGGCACCATACCTAAAGCGCTTTAAGTAAAATGGAAATGCCTTGCACATGTATAGGCACCCAAGAAGGCGGCTAGTCAAGAGGTCCCTTTGCAGCTCAGCTTGCAAGGAATTTCTTAATCCTTAAGAAGTTACAAAAAAGAAACATTCTTCTCTCAAACTTCAAACTGCCTCTCAGTGAAGTAAAAGATGTAAAAATCATATCTAGGTGTCTCAAAGCAAGGCCAACAGCTTTGGGCTATTTAGCCCCTTCAATATCATATATATCGAGTGAAGCATTACAAATAGTAGACCTACTACTATATATAGACCTAATACTATTAGTATAGATCTACTGTAGTATTAGGTCTACTATATATAAAAAACATCATGTTGTATACGTATATATAAAAATGTATATAAGAATGTATAAAATGTTGCAATTTCTCTTTATATATAGCTATATAATACATGCAAGTAATAAGCAGTGAGAGAGAGAGAGAGAGAGAGACTTCATTTTCCTCCATTATCTCCACCACCATTTTAGTTTGCTATCTGAGTATCTTCGAATGAAGGGAAGGAGGAATATGCTGTCCAAAGAAGAATTTCTAGATTAAACACAAAGGTAGCATCAGCATATTTTTATTCTGAGATTCTTTTGTTTTTAGTATTGCATTTGATTATTCTTGAAAGGTAGTCACTCGTGATAAGAGGTCCGGGTTCCAGTTGACTTATCTAATCACATTTCTAGCCTATAGAGCACACATTTTTTTTTGTTATTTTTGGCGAATAGGAATGTAAATATAAGTGGTTTGGTTATCACTGCAAATGCCTCTGAGAAGCTCTAAATGTGCCATTTTAATCAAGCAAACTGGTGCAATTTGTAAAGCCAACAATTAGTTCCTAAAATGCGTATCTATTTTACTCAAGAGACATGCACACAAAACAAAATGTGTTACATTATTCTACCGCTTCAATGCCTTGGGATTTAATATTTCCTCTTCTGTTACACCCATATGATCCCAAAGTTGGTTACAAAATCAGTTTACAACAGCCATCTCTGAACAGTGGACAGAAGGGCACACAGTAGGGCTGTGTGAAGCTTTGTTCCCTGATTTGATTTGGTAGAGATTCAGCTCGATTTGGTGGCTGAATCTCTGAATCAAATCAGAGGACCCTTTAATCTCTACAAATCGAATCGGAACCCTCCAAATCAATTCGGAGAGATTTGGAAAGATTCAAAGATCTGGACATAGACAGCTTTAAAAGTTTTTTCTACATACCTCTAGGTAGCAGGCAGCTCATGAATGCTGCGATGCTGGGGCGCACAGAGTGTCCCACAGAAGTGCAGGGAGCTCCCCAGAGTGCTCAGCAGCAGATCTGGAAGCGGACCAGAACCAGTTCTGGTCCACTTCCAGGTCCGCCGGGAAGCATGCAGGGCCCCCCCCCCCCCCGCCCCCCCGG